>NW_007497557.1:0-268 GCF_000475195.1 Diaphorina citri
TAAGACTGGGCAAACATATATAACCCTCATAAAAGTTACAAATATTTGGAAGGTTTTGGTTTATTATAGTTGTCCATATTTTTATGGCTACAATAAACCATGTTTTGAACCTTAATAATCACGTAGCTAGGGGGATATAAACATTTTGAAAGTATCATAAAGTCATTTCGAATGACAAAATAATCAATACCTGCGACTGATCATGACTGATGCAAACCCATTGATGTTAAGGTTGATATTATGGGTTGAACTGGGTTAGATTACTATG
>NW_007497558.1:0-268 GCF_000475195.1 Diaphorina citri
AAATTCGGCAAAAGTTGCACTTGGCTCCGCCCACAGGACCCCTATCATAACTCCGTCAATTTTCAATGTAATCTCACGTAATGGACCATATGTTAACCTATAGGTACTTCCTTATTCCTGCGAAATTCCGAAGTTCTAGCCTTACCGGAAGGGGTAGAAAAAACGGTTTGAAAATCGCTAATTTTACTAGTGACTCACTCATCACTTTGAAACTTTTCACACTAATAGAGTCCCACATAGTAACAATGCATGGCAAGTTTCGTTGGTC
>NW_007497559.1:0-268 GCF_000475195.1 Diaphorina citri
TTTTCTTATTCTAGGGTTCAGGGCTCGGAATTTCAAGTCATCATAGGTGTAGCTCGATCAACATGAAGATAAAAAAAATTGAAAAGTAGGTACAGTTAACGCTAAAGACCTATAAAACGAAACAGTATAGGTATTTTAAAAATTAAATCAGCCCAATTGCCTTAGTCATATTTTTATCTCTGCTATTGATTAGATCGCCATATTTTTCTTTGTAACACTTTGTTATCAGCATTTTTATAATAGACCTGACAAGTGCTTCCATCATTTT
>NW_007497560.1:0-268 GCF_000475195.1 Diaphorina citri
TTACATTATGGACCTATCTTTCTGAAAGGCTTGTGAGAATTTATACTTATGCAGACCTAAGACATCTATACCTACTTAGAGTACTTAGGTACTTCTGCCATGGAGACGGCAGGTAAAGGGTACATGTTTTTAAGAGTCTTGCAACCTCTGTGGGTATCATATTACGCTTTCACACCGGACGTTCCAGGTTCGATTCTCGGCATACAACAGTGAACCAATGGAATTAGGTGCATACAATTATATAGCTACTGGTGGAAAAATTATGTCT
>NW_007497561.1:0-268 GCF_000475195.1 Diaphorina citri
AGTATCCAGTAATAATAGAAACGGTAAGAATAATGTTAATACATAGGATGTCTAATATAAACCTAACAAATAATCGTCTATCACCCCAGCTAACTAGGCTAACGACCCGCTTTGAAAAGTGGCGTTTTTTCACACTCAGAAACCTTCAATTCAATTCAATTCCACCAGGGTTGTGGCGCCAAATTTAGCCTCGGTTTACACACAACACATAGTCGAACAAACAATTCTGCTTCATGAAATATAAATTCTAAATTTAAAATCTTATTTT
>NW_007497562.1:0-268 GCF_000475195.1 Diaphorina citri
TTGTTCAAAACATGGCAAAATAAGACATTTTTTTCAAGAATCTGAGGCAACTGTTTTACATTTTCCCTTGGAAAAATAGTATGGCGCCATGGCAATATGGCATTTAAACTTCCTTGGTTACGACTGAGGTACAACCCCGTTGTTTCCCTTATAATAATAATAATAACTAAGCAGGTATGTGTGTTTGACATTTTTTGCCAAATTTAATCAAAGTTTGTTCAACCCTTCGAGAATCGAGAGTTATAGTGGAAATGGAAACAATGTGGCG
>NW_007497563.1:0-268 GCF_000475195.1 Diaphorina citri
GAGAGAGAGAGAGAGCGAGAGAGAGAGAGAGCGAGAGAGAGAGAGAGAGGGGGAAAGAGAGATAGATGGTAATGTTGATAAGAACTTCGAAGCTTGTTTTCTCTCCCACCCCCTTTTGATATTTCATTTTTCCGATCACTGAAGTTAAACAATATGACCGTGGTTGGTACCTGGACGGGTGACCTGCTATCCCTTCTCAGAATGGCAAGTACTGTACTGAGAAAAAACTAGGGTGCCGGAAACCCAATCGGGTGACTGGGTTCCGGCA
>NW_007497564.1:0-268 GCF_000475195.1 Diaphorina citri
GCTAACCACTGCACCAGTAAACATACTATGTAGGTAAATATAACACATATGTTGTGCCAGACTTACGCTAGAGCGCGCACCGTGTTCAATTTTCCAGAATAAATTGCCCCTCCCTTCATATTTCTTCTCCTCCCCTCCCTCCCTCTCCTCTCCCCCTCCTATTTCTTCTCCTCTCTCCCCCCTCCTGCCTATTCCCTGAGGATACGACAGTTGGCCTCATTATTTCCCTTTGAACTGATAAGGGAGGGGGAGAGAGAGGGGGGAGAGG
>NW_007497565.1:0-268 GCF_000475195.1 Diaphorina citri
TCTCACCACTTTTATAGGCCGCCACTTTTGGATAGGAACTTGGCCTTTTTTTTTCACATTTGTGTTTTTGTAGGGGATATAGTTATCATACAATCACCCTATACATATAGGTATGTATATTCTTTATCATACAGTGCACATAGTGATCTCTGAACCCGTGTTAAATCGTGGTATTAGAAGTGACGAGGTCCTATAGAGGTCTGTGACACCCAAAATATCATCTCACACACCCTCGTCATTCTAAAAACATGCACTCAGAAACTTGGTT
>NW_007497566.1:0-268 GCF_000475195.1 Diaphorina citri
ACCTTGGATTGAGCGAATCTATAGGCCAGCCACTCACTATCAGGTAGACCTGACAGGTACACCCGATCAGATCCGCATGTCAGGTCTACCTGATACCTAATGAGCGCACACACTATCAGGTAGACCTAACATTCGGACCTTTTCAGCCATACCTGTCAGGTCTACCTGATAGTGTGCGTGCTCATCAGGTAGACCTGACAGGCGGTACTGATCAGGTCTACCTGATAGTGAGTGGCTGGCCTTATAATATTCTTGTTTGGTGATGCGA
>NW_007497567.1:0-268 GCF_000475195.1 Diaphorina citri
AATCGCCAAATCCGCGAACATAATCGCCAAATCCGCGAACAAAATCGCGAAATCCGCGAACATAATCGCAAAATCCGCAAACATAATCGGCAAATCCGCGAACATAATCGCCAAATCCGCGAACATAATCGCGAAATCACATAGGTACGATAGGTGATAGGTTACATACCTATTATTAAAAACAGATAATCAATATACAGTCGAACCTGGATAAACGAGAATCCAAGGGACCAGCTCATTTTTTCGTTTAAGGCGGTTTAATACAACA
>NW_007497568.1:0-268 GCF_000475195.1 Diaphorina citri
GTCCTCGGTTCGATGCTTACCATAGACAAATTTTCGATCGCAAATATTTCAACATTTTCAACGGGCCACTCTCTGATACCTATTCTCATGTTGACTCAACACCTAAATGTGAAGTATTGTGTGTCTCTTCTCGGCCATCTGACGAGGTCGCAATCTTGTTGCATATGGTAGGACATAGACCACTGTTTAGAGTCAGTTGTTTCATTGCAACAAAATAAAAATGGAGATGAAACATTTGGAAAAAATCCCGTCATCCCCTTTTCTGCTT
>NW_007497569.1:0-268 GCF_000475195.1 Diaphorina citri
ACCCTATGGCTTGTGAGGACCAGTCAACAGTCAACCCGTTGAAAGGTACTACCTCTCCAAATACCATTTACAACCCCAAATACCATTTACATTTCTGTTTGCAAATAGGGAAAGAAAGACCCAGAAGAATCTCGACCCCTCCTTTCTCTCTCTCCCTCCCTTTCTTCCTCTCTCTATCCCCCTCTTTAGATCTCTCTCTCTCTCTTCCTCTCACTTTTTCCTCTTCTCTTTTTCCTTAGCTGTCCAATGTTTTCCTCTCTCTCCCTCT
>NW_007497570.1:0-268 GCF_000475195.1 Diaphorina citri
CTACGGTAGATCCAAGGCTAAGATCAGCACCGAAGTTCTGGATCGACTCAAACGTGTTCAGGATGGAAAATATATTGTGGTCGCTGGGTAAGTGATCTCTCTCCCTCTCTTACTATCTCTCTCTCTCTCTCTTGTGGTTTTTTTCTATGCAAAGCCCTGATATTTCTGTACTGTATATTAAGTACCTATATTCCAAGGCAATAAAAGGGCTTAAACCGAAAAACGTAATTAACGAGTGAAACCCAGAATTTTCTGTACCTACGACAAA
>NW_007497571.1:0-268 GCF_000475195.1 Diaphorina citri
AAATAAAAATAACAAACATGTGTTTTCAAAAACGACGCACTTTTTTCCTACCAATCATAAAACAGTATTCGATTTAAACCTATTGAAACGACCTTTGATTGGTTCACTGCATTACCTCTGTGTTTTTAGTATCATGCAACGCTGTAGCAAGAGAATGCAACCCTACAGCGTGGTTCAATAATACCAAAAACCAGTTTCCCTTTAGTGTGATGTCTGTTGTTACTATTGCTACAGCAACTCTTTTAGTGTTGTTTATTAATACGGGCCT
>NW_007497572.1:0-268 GCF_000475195.1 Diaphorina citri
ATCATCATCATCATCATCGTGGCTATTTTGACTTTATCCGCTGCTATACGGAACAGTTGTGTGGAACTTTTCTTGAACGGTCCTCCGAAATGAACTTCACCGTTTCAACTTTCCCTTTGTCAAAACTCCCTCCGATGAGATGGATATTATTCAGGATTTAGATAGTCCACTATTTGCAAATCGGACTCCTCACATCCCGGGTTCAAAACTTGAAAATATTTTGCAAACCTTATCGTCTGGAGAAGCTTGTTACTTCCTTCTGTATGTA
>NW_007497573.1:0-268 GCF_000475195.1 Diaphorina citri
CTAATGATGATGTCACACAATACTTATTTTCATTTAGTGCTACATTTATATCTTCTGTAAATTTGTTAAGTAATGTTGCAGTGCTTTAACTGTATATTGTAGTATTCCAATTAAAAATGAATAAAAACAAATAATACAAGAGATTACTCAGTGATCTAAATAACTATCAATAAACAAATTAGACACCCCACAAGATAACTGTGGATCAAAGAATGACAATAAGGTTAACATGGGAACAAAAGTGAATGTAGAAGGAAGTAAAATAAAA
>NW_007497574.1:0-268 GCF_000475195.1 Diaphorina citri
GGAATTCTCCTGACCAGCTGCTCGCGTATCGCTAGCCGCGACACACGATGGGGGTGGCACCGCACCACCCCCGGGGGGTTCGTTCATATCTCAAGGAACAGAACGAAGTTGAGACATGAATTCCAACTTCATTGAGCAATGGAAAAAGTACAGTCTGTACAAGTTGACTTGAACGCACACCACAGTAGGAAACGAATATTTATTCAGAAAAAAAGTGAGTGGCCAAAATCGAAAAATTTCACGAAATGGGAGAAAGTTCTTAAAAAAA
>NW_007497575.1:0-268 GCF_000475195.1 Diaphorina citri
AGGGGGGAGAGACAGGGGGCAAAAATCAATGCCAGGCATAAACACACGACCTAGTTTAAATTTCCTGAAGTGCGCCGCTTTTCGTTCTTTTCATTCATTTTGTACGTGTATTTGTGTACCTACCTTCTACCTCCTCATGGTATTTTACATTGTACTTCATCCTTCGTCATATCCTGCAACATTCCATGTTGAGCCCAACTCAATTGGAAATTTCCAAGGATTTGTGGACATATGTATTGATGAGCCCTAAGGAAAATTTCAACCATGG
>NW_007497576.1:0-268 GCF_000475195.1 Diaphorina citri
TTCCACACATCAACTGACCTGCCACTATTGTAATGAGGCGGATGATTTGGCACCCAAGTTGTGGTACTTTGAGAAACGATTGATATTCGACGATGTGCCACAGGAGGTTAAGTTAGGTGAGTAGATTAACGACCCAGTCAGTCCCTTATTTAGAGGATTTTAGCCAATAATGTCAGAGCTATCCGCTTTCTCACATGAACCTTACCCAGCCTGAGTCGGGCATGGAAAAGCTAGCAGCAGGCAATTATCCTATAGTTCATCCAGATCA
>NW_007497577.1:0-268 GCF_000475195.1 Diaphorina citri
ATTACAGCTAACTACCCAAAACCTAGTAGGATTTGTTCATCTTTCCTGTTGCTTATCTCTGGAATCATTGTGGTTGGTCTTTGGTTCATTTTTTATGTCTTCAACTTCTTCCACTGTTAGCTGTGTGTCTCCGTTCGTGATTTGGGTTTCTTCTGTCCATGCCAAGTTAACTGGAACCAAGAAGGTTAAACCTCATAAACCACTACAGTGCAGGGCCGTATCCAGGAGTCCAAACTGTGATATACAGGGGGGGGGGGGGGGTACAAAT
>NW_007497578.1:0-268 GCF_000475195.1 Diaphorina citri
TTGAATTTTGAGTCTTATTTTTGACTTGTTTTTTGTTGTGGGTTTCACCAACCTTCTTTTTAGCCTCTAACAGCCTGTTAGTTTAAAAGCCATATCAAGCCTATACAAATGAAATGGGGCTTAACAGGCTGTTAGCTTGAGGGGCCTCCTAGGGACTGAAAAAATATTGGTGAAATCCATCGCCCCGGGGCTGTTTCTTCTTTGTTGTAACAATCTTGTCTGAGGCCAGCCACAGCCGCTCACTATCAGGTAGACCTGACAGGCGGAC
>NW_007497579.1:0-268 GCF_000475195.1 Diaphorina citri
ACTTGTCAATTCTTTCATAACACATTTTATTTTTATTAGGTATTACTTTTATGATTTATCATCCCTAGTGATGTATTTACACTATTTACATTACATAGTAAACAAATTAAAGGATGATTAGGTGAATGGGAATATTCTATTAAAAAATTAAAGAAGGAAATGAATTTTATTAATGAAATAACCAAGTACATAGGTAGGTGCCCTTATATTCTGATCTACTAATTTTAGTACATTTATCATGTACGTTCTAGTTGAAGCCGGAACCTTC
>NW_007497580.1:0-268 GCF_000475195.1 Diaphorina citri
AGTTTTGACTCACTTAGGGATTGAACCAGGATATTCCTCTTTCAAAGGCGATTTCAATTGAGAAAATCTCCAGAGAAATAGGTGAGAGATTAAGGTAGAGGTTATACACAGGGCTAAGCTTTAGGTTAGGCTAAGCTTGAAAAATAGAAAGAAAAAATTTGTAAGATATACCTACCTATTTTTCTTCTTGTTCTTCTTCTTCTCGCGCTTCAAGTGAAAACAGTGTTGAAATTTGCTCCGTGTTTTTTTCTAATTTCTAGTGGTTTAA
>NW_007497581.1:0-268 GCF_000475195.1 Diaphorina citri
GAATAAAAAACTGTCACAATATTCGAAAAACTGTCTTTCTCCAATTTGTAGAAAAAAATTCCCTTTTTTTAAGAACAATGCTGTCAGATAATTAATTGGTCCCTCCTCTCTTGACTCTTAGTCCAAATTTCTGGCAAACATTATATGTTTATATGTACCACTGAACAATACATGAGTTAAACAATGCCCCTCCCACTATTGATGTCACATTGTGACACTTTTGGTGCCAATGTGACAAAATTTCCTGTGACTGAAACCCGATCTGTTT
>NW_007497582.1:0-268 GCF_000475195.1 Diaphorina citri
TTATTTGCTGGATAACAAGCATCAACTGATGAACAAATATAGGTACATATATGTAGAAGTTATGCAATCCACTTGACATGTAGCCTACAATGAAATGGATCTTCTTTAGCAAATTATTAAAAATACAGCTAATACATTTCAGCTGTTAAATATACGATTTTATTTGTTCATCAGTTAACTATTAATGGTGCCCAATTGATCTGATAAGTGATTATGGACCAGACATAAATGTTAATCATGGTGAGATCGAGGATCGAGGTACGTTCAA
>NW_007497583.1:0-268 GCF_000475195.1 Diaphorina citri
AAACTTTATCCAGCTGCATTCTAATTGGTACTACGAGTATATTTGTATGGTCTAAGAGTCTAACTGATGAAGATTACCCATATAGGGAAAATGGGCAAATTAGAAATATGACTATCTAATTATTTATTTTGACATTATTTCAGAATCTGACTATTATGATTGTAATGAACCTCTACTAGACCGAGCTTCAATCAAAGCTACATCTCAGTTACCTGACAGAGAAGCTCATAATGCTCGTCTGAACGGTAAGTTTGTTACTTTTTTGGCA
>NW_007497584.1:0-268 GCF_000475195.1 Diaphorina citri
AACCTGTCATGTACTCGTCATATTACTTTTGTGTACTTCTTCTACAGGGTACAGCGAAACCTATTGTCTGCCTGCTCATTTGGAAGATCTAATTCAAGATAGCTTTCTTGAATTTCATGTGAAACTGAAGAGAGATTCAGGTAGACTTGGTAACCCCGAGTCAACAGTGAAACCAAATAATTCCAAATGTATCAAGCGGAAATCAAAGTAATTTTGAAGTTATAGGTAGTTTGATTTTCAGCATTTCAGTTCCAACTCTGTACTTTAA
>NW_007497585.1:0-268 GCF_000475195.1 Diaphorina citri
CGTAGAACATTCATTATGGAGTATGGAGTACAAGGTTGTCAAACTTCACGATTGTACAAACGAGCACTGTTGTGTTGTGTGCCTGTAATGTGAAATATTCACTCGGATAGACGAACCTCGAGTTGTTTACAATTTTATTTCAATCTGGGTTACATGGAACGAACTAGACATGAAGTTGCATAGACTAGACGTAGTAAACTTCCATCATGGCGTCTAAGGACATTCCAAAAGTGAAAGAACTTTTAAAAACATTTCGACTCTCTGTTGA
>NW_007497586.1:0-268 GCF_000475195.1 Diaphorina citri
ATGTGCGCCCTAGCTCACTGTCGGATAGACCGCCGCGCCGGAAAGTGTGTGGCAGAAAAAGATACCGAATTCAGTCTTCAGACCGTCTGAGAGACCTAGTTCTGTCAGACAGTCGGAGCGTGAGGGGCTGGCTTTAGAATTTGAACTCCATTGTGCCTTCGGAACCCCCGCAAATTCCATCTTTTGCCATAGCTCCTGAAAGGTTTGTTAGCTTTTGACGAAATTGGAAATTTGTATGTCAATGTCAAACACAGGTTTATGGCTACCC
>NW_007497587.1:0-268 GCF_000475195.1 Diaphorina citri
AAGGTCCGTCCACAGTACCACACCCTTTCTGACATTGGGTTTTTCACAACCTAGACAATAATAATTGCCCACTAAAAACAAAATTACATAATTATGTACCATCAACTAGGTATATACCTACTTTAAAATAAAACCTCATTAATTTAAATGTTGTCTGAAACTGCATGGTTCTGCCCTACTTCAAGGAACTTCCTCTTAAATCCATAGTTATCAGGGAACAAGAGAGATCGATTAGGGACAGGTTGCCCTGATAGTTGGTCTTCAAATC
>NW_007497588.1:0-268 GCF_000475195.1 Diaphorina citri
TTTATCCTTTTTTCTCATGGCCCAAGTTTCACTCCCATAGGTTAAAATAGGGATGTAGTAAGTATTGTATAGTACTTTTTTACATTTCTGTGGTACTTTCTTGTTCCATATGAGATCTCTAACAACCTGGTAGAATTTTCCTCCGCTTTCTAAGGCCAGTCCTAAGGCCGGGTAAATGGTTGGCTTTAGGAATAATAATAATGATAATAATAGTGCTTATTTATACTGCTCGCATAGGACTGAAAAGTCCCTTTACTCCAGCAGTAGG
>NW_007497589.1:0-268 GCF_000475195.1 Diaphorina citri
CAGCCCCTTTCACTTTTATCAAAATTTTGTTGAAAGGTTGTTATAAAAAGGCAAAAGAGAAAATGTGGAAGAATACACAAAGTGCCAATTCACATCAAATGATAAAAAAGAAGCAAGAAAAGTCAATAGGTAAATACCTACATTGGGAAGGAGGCATTAAAAGGAATGAGGGAAATGGAATAGGGGAGAGAGGGGGTAAACGGAATAAAAACTCGTAGACATGATTGGGGTGGGAGAAAAGTAAATGTTGTGGGGAAGGTGAAGACTA
>NW_007497590.1:0-268 GCF_000475195.1 Diaphorina citri
AATAACACTGGTCACTGCTCGTTTGTGCCAGTTCCTTTGGTAGCAATATTCCACAGATGTGACTTCTGCACAAGTACCTAATATTTTTATACTGCCAAATGCGAACATGAATAAGTAAACAATGAAAACAAGTGTTTGCTACCTTTTTTTTCCCACTGCTATGCTTTTATTGTTTAGTTGGTTGTTTATTTTTTTTTCCTTACCTGTCCAGTGACACTTTCTCCATCATAATACAAATAGAACCTTTCTTTCTTTCCATCATCTGACT
>NW_007497591.1:0-268 GCF_000475195.1 Diaphorina citri
CAACCAAACGTTTTGTGTTGCATCCTTGTCAAATTTGTGAATTACATACCAAATTTCAAGTCTCTAGCTCATACCGTTCCCGAGATATTGTTAAAATAGGATAAGGAAAGTAAAAACATTCAATAAACAAACTATAAATTCCTTATTTAAGATATTATGCCAGCCTAGTGAGCCTAGTTAGCTTGAAGTCTAGCGCCTGCTTTGTAAATACAATTTATCTTGTTATCTTGGAATAGCTTGGAAGCACTAGGTTGGGGGTTCGATTTTC
>NW_007497592.1:0-268 GCF_000475195.1 Diaphorina citri
CCATCTGGGTAATCGCGGGCTGCTTTTCTCGGCCCCACGTCAGGCTGGGTTTTCTCAGCCCGACCCCAGTCACTAAAACCCTTAGCAGTTATCTTGTTTTGAAGGCTTCAGTTTGAAGGCTTGAAGGCTTTCTTTGAAGGCAGTTTTTTGAAGGCTTCAAAAACCTTCAAAAAAGAGATCCATTATTTCCTCCTTGTTGGTTGGTGAAGCACCAACTCACCAACTTTTTTTTTTTTTTTTTTTTTTTTTTTAAGAGGTTTGACAGAGG
>NW_007497593.1:0-268 GCF_000475195.1 Diaphorina citri
TCTTTATTGCCTTTTTTTAATTTATTTTATTTTTATTTTTATATACATATTTTTTTTAAGTTCAAAATGAAAATTATAGAACTGGGTCGTTTTTTGTTCGCTTTATTTTTAACTAAATTGTAAGACGGTAACACCTACTTTCGACAACATAAATATAAATACCTACTCATAAAAATATTTACCTACAGAGGAAGACGAAGAAGACGAAGAAGAAGAAGAAGAAGAAGAAGAAGAAGAAGAAGAAGAAGAAGAAGAAGAAGAAGAAGAA
>NW_007497594.1:0-268 GCF_000475195.1 Diaphorina citri
CAAGAAGCGACACGTATCAAAAAAATTCTCTGTTTTTCCCTCCCTTATTTTGTTTTCGTTTTTCCCCCCATTCTTATCTGTTTCGTTTTGTTGAGACGTTATTAGTTAAATTTTCCAATTCCTTGATTATTATTATTATTATTTTTATTTGCTAGGGAGTACTACTGGTTCAAAGGGCAAGATAAAAAGCAGGCAAAAAAAAAAAAAATGCCCGGAGCTGCAAGCCTGATCATGATCATTATCCCAATTTTATCAGAAATTTTCACCA
>NW_007497595.1:0-268 GCF_000475195.1 Diaphorina citri
TAATGTTCACACTTTCCAGTGGATGATATCATTTCTTATGTTTTACTACTGTAATTGACGGCTTTACGACCAATGAAATCATACAGGGTTCAAATAAAACATTTCTTTATTTTATAGAACTCATTTTCGTAAAACAAATACCTAGTCTTCTGAAGGTACGAGTATCACCAAATACTCGTAACATCAGGAATATTCTTACCAACTATTCCATCCTCAAAGCAAACCAAACTGTCCCCATTCCTCCACCTCCTCCTGCCCCTAGCGAGCC
>NW_007497596.1:0-268 GCF_000475195.1 Diaphorina citri
ATAACACTGGTCACTGCTCATTTGTGCGTTTAACCTAATCCTAACCTAACACTGGTCACTGCTCATTTGTGCGTTTAATCTAACTCCTAACACCCTAACCTGTTGTTGGCGAATAAGAAAATTTTTTTTGTTTTCATCTTTGTGTTGGTCAACATGGCGATAAGGTAAGATTTCCGTACGGATTTTGTTGCCTCGTACGGTAATGTACGGTAATACACCTGTAAACACTGAAAAGATGGCCGCTGTGTTCGTCAGAGTTGTTCGTTGT
>NW_007497597.1:0-268 GCF_000475195.1 Diaphorina citri
TGGCCGGGACCACAATAAACTCGGTTTAAGTTGAACTCTTAAGCAAATCTTACTGGCTAAAATCTCAATCATACGAGTATTGCTTTAAAAAAGATTGATAGCGAGAACTGTAACTGTAACTTATTGTCCCGAAATCGAAGAAAGGAGAAAGCCAGCCGTTCCGAGAACGAACCTTATCCCGTCAGGATAGAATCCACCCCGGCTGGGAATCGAACCCTCTTTGCAAATTGCTTGAATCAGGATCAAGAGTTAATATACCTCGTTTAAA
>NW_007497598.1:0-268 GCF_000475195.1 Diaphorina citri
TATTACCTGTAGTAAAGGTATCGCCCCGCCCACAAGTATAATCGAAAATTAACAGATTTTCCTTGTTTCTACGCTGCTAAGGACACAGATTTCAGAAACATAGAGTGACAATGTTGCTACACGTCAGGTAAGAAAATACTTCGCCCAATTTAGCCATTATCTCGTAAACGATTAGAGATTATTAAAATGTGAATGGGATTTGACTGTCCAAGCGAATAATCTGATTGATGGACCAGCCTCCTGATCGAAGTTATTGTAAGTTAACTAG
>NW_007497599.1:0-268 GCF_000475195.1 Diaphorina citri
TACATACGAGTGCATAGCTTCTTGTATTGAAGTCATTGAAGATAGTTGAGTGGTCAGATGGTAAACCATATCATGTACTAAAAAATTATCGCTGGAAAATTCTAGCATTTTAATCCACTGAGAACAAGTGATGATTAAAGTTTGAAACTTTAGAACCCCAAAGTCCCCAAACTGTGCTTAGCTGCTTGGTAGTTTTACGTTTAGAAAAAATGTTGATAGCCTCAAAGTGTGTCATTATGATTATCATAAATCATTATCACTACCTATA
>NW_007497600.1:0-268 GCF_000475195.1 Diaphorina citri
GTAAAGGTACCTAAATGATGTGAAGTCGTGATGTGTAGTGATTATATCGATCGATAATCGTCAGGGTACCCATGCTATCGATCAAGACAACCATGGTCTCTTCCCATAAATAAAAAGGTAAATTCGACTTGATCCTGTCGTTTTTCCCCCTTTTAAAGCGCTTTAAAAGGGGGAAAAATCTGAATCCGACCCTGGAATGGATGAGCTTAATCGAAAGGAGAAAGAGGACGAGGGAGAGAAGAGAGATAAGACAGGGAATTTCTAAACC
>NW_007497601.1:0-268 GCF_000475195.1 Diaphorina citri
AAGAAAAATCCTGGGCTGGGTGTGAGGCTCCTAACCTGTATAAGTGGCCTGCAAAGTACCTACCTGCCAATGTAACATGTGGACCGTAAACACATGGAAGTTGGAAATCTCTGGTCTTGGTTATGTTGAAATTCATTTCTCTTACCTGATCTGATGGTTGATAATGTACTCGGGAGGAACGTGGTAGTCGATGTCTTGTGCTCTGCAGGGTTGATCACTCAGGGGTCCGCTGAACACTTGGTACAGATTGTCCGGAGAATTCAAGTTA
>NW_007497602.1:0-268 GCF_000475195.1 Diaphorina citri
CAGTTTCTCTAAAATTCACCTGCAGCACCTCTAAAGAGTCCACACACTCAGGTTTATTCCAGAGAAAAGCTGTGAGTCCATATAATATCCCATTAAGAGGATACCAAGAGGTGCCTAGGCCAGAGAGCTAGCTCGGGGCCCCCGAATTCAAGGGGTCTAATGAGGGGTTTGATAGGTCTGCTATCCCAAAGCCTTGATGTAACCTAGAAGTACCCTCACTGGTATATTTCAACCTCCCCAGTTTCTCTAAAATTCACCTGTAGCACCT
>NW_007497603.1:0-268 GCF_000475195.1 Diaphorina citri
CCCGCCGGGAATCGAACCCGGGTCTCCCGCGTGCAAGGCGAGCGCAGTGACCACTACGCCATGGGAGCTGACAGTGGGAACTATTTGAAGCTCGGAGATTCGTATAAGCCTCAGAGTGGGCTTTTTAGTCCGTCCTTCCTTTATTATTACAATAGTAATAAAAAGGTATAAGGGACGGACTATTGTATTAGCTTCGGTGTCGTCTGTCTGTCTGTCGGTCTGTGCCCATAGAAGGACTTATCCAAACCTAGTCGACCTATATATCAAA
>NW_007497604.1:0-268 GCF_000475195.1 Diaphorina citri
GTGTGTGTGTGTGTGTGTGTGTGTGTGTGTGTGTGTGTGTGTGTGTGTGTGTGTGTGTTTGTTCGAACTTTATGCCTGACATGAACATGAACGGCCATGCCTTAGGGATTTACTAGCAGAAAACTTTGCCAACTTATTGCTTGCACTCCCGTGAAGGTTATTGGCTATTTTACGGTTCGTTCTTGTTGATCTACGCCGAGCAAGACCACTAAATGGATGAGTGACATGAACGGCCATGCCTTAGGTAAGGATTTCGGCTAGTATGAAA
>NW_007497605.1:0-268 GCF_000475195.1 Diaphorina citri
GGTGCAGAGAACACTGCATTTGCCTTACTTAAGTTACACACGATCGTTCTTCTTCACATTCCGATGAAAGCAAACATTATTACTGGTTTTGTTGATGTTTCATGAATACGAATGTCCATAATGTAAAGACAATCATTAGTCATGTAAAACACACATGACGAATTGTCAACCTATGTATAAATTGTAGGCGTTTCTAGGTAAAACATGAAGTAGGTATTTACTTATTCTGAACTGAATTCACTGAATAAAAGAGACAAATTAATAAATT
>NW_007497606.1:0-268 GCF_000475195.1 Diaphorina citri
TACCTATGTACCTCATCAGATGAGCGATAAGAGACACAATACCTCCCCCTTAAGGTGCTGGGTCAACACCGTCAACACGAGAACACCAGAAAGCAACCAATTGAAATATTTCCAATCGTAAAACGAGTACAAATTTTTGTCTATGGTGGGCATCGAACCCGGGGACCTTGGCATCTTGGCAACAACTGGGCTAACCGTGCGTCCTCTAACCCTCTTTTACTAATGTCATCCTATGTCCGGATTATTACTGTCCGGAACTTTGAGCCAC
>NW_007497607.1:0-268 GCF_000475195.1 Diaphorina citri
GATCTAACCTGCAGATTTAAACCCATTAAGCTACTCGAAATTACTGAGAATATTAATTGGCAATTGTTTGTTAAAAAAGTGGATGGTGTTTTAAATACCTACTTAGGGATTCTGTTTTATGTTAAAGTCGCAGAACATGTAAAACAAGCTAGTTTTTAAGTACCCATCTTGTCCAAATTCCTAGATTTAAATTTTAGGGTTATCGTTTTATACGACTTCTAGGCTCCTGCACAAGATATGGGAGTTTTGGGTTGCCTAAATATAAGCT
>NW_007497608.1:0-268 GCF_000475195.1 Diaphorina citri
CAATGGATTCCAGCCCATTGCGATCTTGCAGGCAATGAAACCGCAGATTACCTGGCCAAGAAGGGAACAAAAATAAGTGGTACATCTCCTCAAAATATCCCTTATGATTCTGTTAAAAGATTATTAAGATCAACCTTCAAAGAAAAATATGACCAATGGATAAAATCGGAAGGAGAAGGGAAAAAATGGTAGCCTTTAGTTGAAAACCCCAATATTATACCAAATCTTCCAAGAAAAGCTGCTGTCGCTCATTTTAGGTTGCTCACTG
>NW_007497609.1:0-268 GCF_000475195.1 Diaphorina citri
TTACATATTGGGAATAATACAAATTAATGATGACTCAAGTCAAGGTTGTACAGTGAAATTTTTTACAAATTTCAGGTACATAGCTACAGTAAATTATAACACATATTTTGTTGCACGTTGCATATTCAATAAATTACCAGGCGCTCATACAAATGGTATTTGGACAAAAAATCTACATAGATCCCTATTGTGATCGACAATCTGATGGAAAATATAAAAGTCCGATTTTGGGACCTCTTGAAAAAGATAAAAAGAGATTCCAAAGGAA
>NW_007497610.1:0-268 GCF_000475195.1 Diaphorina citri
AGTTTCTTCATCCTTGAATGGCAGGAATTGCTTTGATGACAAATTAAACTTTGTCACTACAGCAAACTGATGTTTGCAAGGACTACCATATCATATCCAACTTGACAGGAGCAGTGACCAACCTCAGAATTGACGAAATAGAAAAACGTCTCTCATAAAAAAGGCTACACAACAATGTTCCAATGTTTACTTATTGGTTCACAAAAAAAAAAGAGAAAAAAACACAAGACTTCACTACTGACTACTAGGAAATAGAAAAAACGTTTCT
>NW_007497611.1:0-268 GCF_000475195.1 Diaphorina citri
CTTCCTTCTCTCTTCGATTTCGGGACGATAAGACCATAGCAGTTACAGTTCCCTCTGTCAAACCTCTTGAAAAAAATTTGGACCGATTGCAATACTTTCATTACTAGTATAGCTCGCTCTCGCTATACTGTAGTAATAGAAAGTAAAAAAAGTCAGTGAGGTTTTAGCTTTTACCGTAGGTATAGGTATAATATTCTGTGTAATCGCTGTAATATGGATCGATTTATTATGTTAAGGCGGTCTCTTCTTGATCCCTTGTGTGTCGCGT
>NW_007497612.1:0-268 GCF_000475195.1 Diaphorina citri
TTTCTCTCTCTCTCTCTCTCTCTCTCTCTCTCTCTCTCTCTCTCTCTCTCTCTCTCTCTCTCTCTCTCTCTCTCGCACGGGTATAGCTATCTCAGTCTCGGGTGAGTTCATAATACCTACCTAGGATTTAAAATTATCACCCAAAGATAGGTAGGTAGGTATATCACAATGTTCATAGTCTCTAAGTTCCCTACACCTCATTTTTGGGAGAGAGAGAGAGAGAGAGAGAGAGAGAGAGAGAGAGAGAGAGATGAAAGAAGAACACAAG
>NW_007497613.1:0-268 GCF_000475195.1 Diaphorina citri
CCGTACGAAATGTTAATTAGCAATCAGGAGATTTGCCAGTGTTTGTAGCGTCTTTGCTTCCAATGCTGTTTTGTAAAATTTACAAAACATTATAAATACATATTTCTCATCTATGTACTTATGTATGTACATATTTAGTCAGGTCAGCGATCTATCCGCAGTAAGAGCTATCGATTTCATGATTTACTGCCCCAAATGATAAATTCAAGACCAGTGTCTGCTTAGGTCAATCGATATGTGGGGGTTTGACTAGATTTTAAAGGGTAAT
>NW_007497614.1:0-268 GCF_000475195.1 Diaphorina citri
ATTTTATATTTTCAACTTATCTTTGTCTTTAGCCGTTTTCCCAGACTTATTTAAGATCACTAAGTAACCCCAGTACCTAAAAAATCCTAGAATAATGACTTTTCTTCGTATAGGCCAGTGTCGAATGTAACAGTAATATCAAAGATATTTGAGTGCTGCATATTTTCACACATTTCTAAGATTGTGTATAGCAGGATTTCGCTTGCCCAGCGTCTGCCTTGTAAGCGCTAGGCCGCGGGTTCGATTCCCGCCCGGGGCGGATTTTATC
>NW_007497615.1:0-268 GCF_000475195.1 Diaphorina citri
CATAATACGTACTGGTAGGTACGATAAAATGATACCTACCTAGAAGATCAGTGCAATTTCAAAATTTTTCACCACAAATCTAATGTATCTAGGTATATGTGAAATAAGTAGGTGGTGCATGTTTATTTCTAGCTTTTTATGATAACGAGATTAGATTTTAAAGTTTGGTAAGCTTTTGAACTCACTCACAAAAAAGACTTTTTTTTTAATTATTAGGTACATTGTTATCTTCAGATTTACAAGATTTTTGGCGTTTCTGGTATCGTTG
>NW_007497616.1:0-268 GCF_000475195.1 Diaphorina citri
TTAAAATTTTAGTGGATGTGCCTAAACTACGTACCTATCAATTATCCTTGTAAATTGAAAATGTAAAGAAGAAAAATACTCTGGTGTGTTTTAGTGGATGTGTTTATTGCCAGAGTCATTGTATTTTCAATAATGTACTTATCCTACCTAGTAAGTAGGTTCTGTGCAGCCCGAATTTACTCAGCAGAACCTGACCATCTCTGCTTGATTGGTAAACCAAACCATTATTTATTGTAGGTTCCATCCCGGACAAAATCATAAGATTCGG
>NW_007497617.1:0-268 GCF_000475195.1 Diaphorina citri
TTATTTATTCGTCGTATTAAATTATTTTGTTAGAAGAAAATAGAATTTTATTTATGTACGACACGAGATCAGAAAGATATTGTTTTTATTTACCATTAATTTTCAGATCTTCCAAAGACGTTGATGATGACATTGGAAAAACAAAAAGGACAACACATAATATTACGAATATATTTTGAATGAGCTTTGAAAAAAGCTCATTCTAATAAATATATTTTGTATAGAAAAATAAATAATTAACAACATAAAACGAAATGGCACTTCAACA
>NW_007497618.1:0-268 GCF_000475195.1 Diaphorina citri
TTTTGGTAAGGTAATAAGTAGGGAGCGGATTATATGCACGAAATACTTTACTTCCTATAGGATACGGAAAGTAAAAATCACCCAAATATGTATTCAATATCCACAAAAAATGGCCCGTGCAGGAAACCTACCAAAATATGCAAAAAATATGCACTCATCTAGGTTCCCATATTTGTGTCACAGAGGTTGACACAACATTTTCCAACCCCTAACTGATGTTCCCTACTTCCCTCCAGCCTTGCAAGTCAAAGTCAAACCACCACATTAT
>NW_007497619.1:0-268 GCF_000475195.1 Diaphorina citri
TTTAAATGGTCTGACCTAATCATGTTGAAGTCAAACTGTTTCTTAGGTTCGTCACAAGAAAGGTTGTTGAGGTTCGTATCTTTTGTTTCTTCTTTTATTGAAAATTTTTCTAACGTTTCTAGGAACAATGGAGTTTGTAATGTAAGGTCGTAGTCTGTTTCGGTGGGGTTTACTACACTACAAAGGGCTATTCCGTCCCTAACCTCTGTTATTCCCTCTCTAATTGTGATATTGTTACCTAATTTCAATTCTGGAATATGTGCGGTGC
>NW_007497620.1:0-268 GCF_000475195.1 Diaphorina citri
TTTAACTTTTCTCGTTACTAGCGAATAATTTGTTAACGGTCATTCCTAGATACCTGATATGTACACCAATCGATTCCTCGTGAAAAGTTACATAGGAAAGACTCCTTGATAATCTTAAACACTCTAATGGGAACTATTGGTTTCCAAGAAAACCATGTTGAAATATTTAGAGATATCACAGAGAGGGATTTCAGAGAACCTTCCAACCTGAAATCAGAAGAGAGAATGAGCTCTGACAAAAATCTAGGTATGAAGAAACCTCCCCTTG
>NW_007497621.1:0-268 GCF_000475195.1 Diaphorina citri
GCACTTACGCTACCAAGTAACTAACTACTTATCGTAGGCAAATAATTAGAGATCAAATTCTTTACTAGGATACTCAATTACCCTGGGTACTTCCACAAGACGTATACCTACATAATACGTAGGTATAAGTTCTAAATCTATGGTATAAACTTGTTGTTGATCATTTAAATATCCCCAGGATCAATTACCGTCCCACGGTGTACGAAGTAAACAACAACACATTTCAAGACCATTATAATCCAACACATACCATTTGGCTTATACTTAT
>NW_007497622.1:0-268 GCF_000475195.1 Diaphorina citri
CTAGCTATGGCACCTACCTTGTTTGGAAGTGTGAGTTACTTTCAAATAGAAGCTGGGCAGTGCTTGAGCTGTCACCACTAGCTTGTCATCCATGGTTTTCTTAGTGGATACCTGAAACAAATAATGAAAAAATAAAACGACATGAACTTCAGGAATAACAGTGTCAAGAATTTTGAAAAGAGATATCAGCTGGCTGTGCAACAAGAATAAAAAAAGCAGCATGATTTTTGTATAACTGAGAAGAAAGTAGCAAGTCTGACCCAAAATT
>NW_007497623.1:0-268 GCF_000475195.1 Diaphorina citri
TGTTACATCTCATGGACTCAGTTGTGAGATTTGCAAGCTGAAAGTACACAAGCGATGTGTTCTCAAAGCCATCAACAACTGCAAGTGGTCTACCCTGTCATCTATTGGGAAAGACATTATCGAGGACAAAGACGGGGTAAGGATATAATTATCTAACTTTGTTACTAGGTGTTTCTAGTTTCACCAGCCGTCAAGCTTTTGAAACTAGTGGCGTCCGAATCCAGGTCAGTTGGTTGCTGGGAGTACCATCGGGTTGGCTCCGAGCTTA
>NW_007497624.1:0-268 GCF_000475195.1 Diaphorina citri
GAACTATGCGTAGGAATCAAGTAGGTCTACGTAAATTCCTACCCACTGTTCAAGAAATAATGCTGGAGATTCTTTCAAGTTCAAACAAATGTTGAATAGAAGTTCTTAACTCTAAATTAAAATATTTCGAGCGTTTTGTTAAGCTAATTGCATCCGCTAGTGCTAATCATAATCACACAACTATTAAAATCTTAGGAAAAGAAAATTAAAAGCTTTTGCAAGTCAGAATTTGACCGCCTACATTTGCCTCGTGCCTCATCATTTCAAC
>NW_007497625.1:0-268 GCF_000475195.1 Diaphorina citri
TACATTAGGTATATACCTAGTATTCTAATTTCTGGAATGCGTATGAAAAAATATTAGATAATGTACCTACCTATTGTAACAAATTCGCTTTTTAGATAGTGGATGTGTCACTTTCACTCTATTGCTTCTTGTGAATGACCAGTATATTAAAGATGTATTATTGAATCTTTTACATTTCAACTGTATTGACGTTAGTTTGTAGGTTTGTACTTGGCAAGATTTTTTGTTCGTTCCAAAGAGAGTGTTTATTTTGTTTGACATAACTCGG
>NW_007497626.1:0-268 GCF_000475195.1 Diaphorina citri
GTGTCAACGCTGCACGTTATTCATCACGGAGTTATGCCCATGAGTGTCTGGTTTGGAGTCAAATTCACCCCAGGTATGTCCTCTTGACCAACTTACCCCTCACGGGTGTCTTTACCCCGATTTACCCGTCTTTTATTTTTTTCAAACACTTTGAAGCTTACGAGGTGTAGGGACAAACAGCCCTAAAAGATGTGGTTAGTTTATACGAATCTACAAAATTACCTTAAATTCCTTTGAAAAAATGGTCGAGTTGAAACTTGAAACTCAC
>NW_007497627.1:0-268 GCF_000475195.1 Diaphorina citri
ACTCCACTCTTAGCGTATAACTTGTACCTTTTATTTTTGTCTATTTGAATTGCTTCTATTTGTATTCTTAGATGGGCTCATTTCCCCCTTATAATTCTTGAAATTTCTGTGTGCTAATTAAAAAAATACAATATTTTCCCCTCACTGCTGATTTCACTTTTCTTACGTTCCTCTGTGTTTTCTTTTGTTTCCCGCCAGGTTTGTGACTAAGACTTCAGAATAGAAACGGTGGGAAAGGTCCACATCAGTCCACCGAAAAAAGAGGAGG
>NW_007497628.1:0-268 GCF_000475195.1 Diaphorina citri
CGGGACTTCCGGCGTGCAAGCCTAGTGTAATCCTAATACCTACTTTCCCACTCACGCTCAGTCGGAATGTCTTTGACGGAAAAAGCTTGAGATCTAAGTCTGTCAGACCGTCTGCGTACGCTGGCCTTACAAAAGTTCATTTTTATTTCAGACCCTGGTGAAATTATTCATAGGCAAATCGTCTATTCGGCCCAAGGGCGCCATTCCCTACATTCTATCCTTGGCACCTCTCTACCTATGGTTCACTGTACTCACTCTGCAACCCCAT
>NW_007497629.1:0-268 GCF_000475195.1 Diaphorina citri
AAATTACGGACAGAGGTGTGGTATAATGTTCGAACGCTTGACGTTCGCGCGCCTCCCGGCACGCTTGGCTAAGTTTCCGATCTTCTTTGCGGAGATAAAGAATCTGGGGTCACTTTTTTCAATGAAAGTAGGAATGGAGATGGAGTTTGTGGGAGTTCTAAAATTTGTCAAGAGAAAAAAAAATGTTCAAAGAGAAAAATACCTACACTGGAGAAAAAAATCATCAAAATGGATTGTGTTTGACACTATTAAAAATATCCCTGTGTAT
>NW_007497630.1:0-268 GCF_000475195.1 Diaphorina citri
TGTTGAAAGAGATGAACCGAAACGACGTGAAAACAAACTAGTAGGTAATGAAATAGACCGAGACTATGCTAATGATGAAGCATATAAGGACCAAAAAGATCTCGATACCAATCGAAGAACAGAGGAAAACAAGAGAAGCAGGCAGAAAGGATATGATTACAAAGAAGATGAAGATGGTGATGATGAAGATGACGATAACGAAGAAGAGGAAGAAAATGAAGAGGAAAACTTAAAAGAGACAGAACAAGATGACATTGAAGAAGATGAT
>NW_007497631.1:0-268 GCF_000475195.1 Diaphorina citri
AACGAACCTTATCTGTTTAGGAAAAAGTTCACAATACCTAAATAAATAGCTATTTGATGAGATTATTGAATTAACAATAATAGGTACATGGTCCTGATCAATTGCTCTCCCCGTGTTTAATTACTTGGGTATTAATTGCACATGTGTGTTTGATGGGTAATTGTTGTTCATTAACCCTTAGATACACTTGGGTAGACGTTGCTTTTCCCAGCGATATAGCATGTTGAATGTAATAGTTTCCGATAAATCACTGATGTTAAGCACCACT
>NW_007497632.1:0-268 GCF_000475195.1 Diaphorina citri
ACATATTACCTACCTATTTCGCAGTACAATTTTCAGTCGATCCACAGACTAGTTTCACTATAAGCTATACTTTTTAGGGCTCCTTATTTCTTTGTCAGTTAACTCTAAATAAAAGTAGGTAAGTCGGACCCAAATTTGTTTCGTAATATTCGTAATCTGATTTTCATTGAACTCGACCTCTCTATCTTCACTATCTTGGCTTTATCACACTAAATTTGTCTTTGTCTCTTTGTTCTCTTAGCAGACATTCCCTTTGATTTTAAATTTA
>NW_007497633.1:0-268 GCF_000475195.1 Diaphorina citri
TTTTCCTGTTACGAACGGATTTTTTGGCGTAAAAGAAGGAAAAATTAACGTAGAAAAAGCTGATTTAAAAGACGAAATTTAATTTTTGGTTATTTACCTACTGGAAAAAAGTTATTCGGTTTTTGTGACCGCTTTTTGTTTAACTGTGAAAGATTTTAATTATTTAACTATAAGTGCGACAGAACAAGTGTTATTATTCCAAGAATAAGCGTGTTTATTTATTTAGGTAGGTACCTTATAGTAATTTTTCTTTATTAATCAATGGATT
>NW_007497634.1:0-268 GCF_000475195.1 Diaphorina citri
AACACACATAATAGGTCAAGTTGCTTTATGTTGTACTCTTCAATGCTCATCATCTGGCTTTAACCAGGTAATTTCTTTCTTTCTTTCTTGTAGTTGAAAACTTCCAAAGGCTCCAAGGTATGAATGAAAAGCAAACGTAAATTCCAGAAGACCATTCATCCCTTGGTTGTATTTCTTTGTGTTCCCATAACTTCTCTGTTGAGTATGGTCATTAGAACATCTACCTACCGTTTTCCTATCCTCATTACTTGTGGGTAACGTAACATAT
>NW_007497635.1:0-268 GCF_000475195.1 Diaphorina citri
AGCTAACTCCACTAACATATTCTACCTTGAAACTACCTGTCCTACCTTAACAGTCTAAAGTGGAAAAATAAAACACTATATTGCTTGATACCTAATACGCACTTACTATTATTGGAAGATAGTTAATTAATTACATATGGTTAAATTCTTAAATTAATAAGGATAAAAAATGTTCTCTCTCCCTAACCCTATATATCTAAATCTAAATGAATGCTAACTGGCGCCTATAATTAGGTTCTATTTAGGTTCATGTCACAAAAGTAATCCG
>NW_007497636.1:0-268 GCF_000475195.1 Diaphorina citri
TCTATTGAAAATGGAGTTGAAGCTTGGTTTACTGTTGCTTCTTTGTCTACATACTGCACTGCCCTTTGGTTTTGATGATATAGAAACCATATTTGACATCACTGAGAAAACTGTCTCAACTCTATCCAAAGCTCCAGAGATTGCAGAACTTGTTAATCATGCTAACAAAGATAGTGAAATTAAACTGCCATTCTCCAAAACTCGTCGACAACTGATCCCAATGTTCAAGAAGTTTGCAGAAGTGACTCGAATAGTGAAGAAAATTGAC
>NW_007497637.1:0-268 GCF_000475195.1 Diaphorina citri
TTGGTATGTATCTTTCAAATGTGACAAGGATGCGACACCGGTGCAACGCTTGGCGGCATTTTACCGCTTTTTGGCGGTTTTCTGGTGTAATTTAACAATATCTCGGGCTCGGGAACGGTATAAGCTAAACACTTAAAATTTGGTATGTAGGTAGTTCACAAATATGTGACAAGGATACAACACAAAACGTTTGGTTAAAATAGATGCTGCGGTTGGCGGTATTTTGACCGCTTTTTGGCGGGTTTCGACCGCTTTTTGGCGGTTTTTA
>NW_007497638.1:0-268 GCF_000475195.1 Diaphorina citri
GTAGAATAAAATGTTCCTAATTAATCTCATACACATTTTAGCATCATGGAAATTATCAGGAGAGTAACCTGACAGTGTGGGGATTGGTTAGTCTGTTCAGCCAGGAGCGAATGGAAAAGTTCTGGGGGTTATCTTTGAGGATTTTGGTCAACGAATAAACCATTAAAAATAAACGCGAATTTCGACCATTGAATGAATGGTAAGGCCCTATGCTTCCGCACTAAGACTGGCTCGGCGGACCGTCCAGGGAAAATATAAAAAATCCCTC
>NW_007497639.1:0-268 GCF_000475195.1 Diaphorina citri
TCCCCTCCCGATATCTCTTTTCTTGTTTGTTTCCATTTGTGTGGATTTTGACTTGATGCCAAATTTATATTAAAGTTCAACTCGTGTGTATGTGTATACTATGTTGTACACAGAGGGAGAAAACACACAGAGAGGAGGGAAAAAGGAGAAAAACAAATAAAGAAAATGTTGTTACTCGGGAGGAGGAGGGGGCGAGTGAGAAGGAGAGAAATATGATACGGGAAGAAAGTTTGGGAGAAGAGGGGAATGAGGGAGAAAGAGAGAGAGA
>NW_007497640.1:0-268 GCF_000475195.1 Diaphorina citri
CTTCCTTCTCTCTTCGATTTCGGGACGATAAGACCATAGCAGTTACAATTCCCTCTGTCAAACCTCTTTAAAAAAAAAGTCTTATCCTCCTGAGAGCGAAGAGAGAAGGAAGACAGGACAGGAGAAAGCCAACCGTTCCGAGAACGAACCTTATCTGTTTGGGATAAAAATGTTTCGTTCCCCCCTTGAAAATTGTCGCACATGTGTTTCTCCTCGAGATATATTTTACGACTTGGACACGAACCAGCAACTCCAAACGTTCTTTTTT
>NW_007497641.1:0-268 GCF_000475195.1 Diaphorina citri
TTTTTAACTCACTCTTTATTTTTCTCCTCCTTCCATCACTCTTTCTCTCTCTCTCTCGATAACCCCTATTTTTTTCATCTCCACTCTCTCTCTCCCTCTCTCACACTTTTTGATATGCCCGCGGTATTTTAGACAAAGTTACACAATTAGTCGAAAAAAAAAGAAGAAGAAGAAAAAAAAAAAGACTCAATTTTGTAATGAGGTCATGAGAAATCCAATAACATCAACTAATAATGTCAAATCTTCAACTTATAACAAAATATCCACT
>NW_007497642.1:0-268 GCF_000475195.1 Diaphorina citri
TTCACTTCTGAGTGCAAGCATTTGTTTATTATAAATAATATTCTCTGAAACTGGCGCAAAACCATATTTCATGACTTTTCCCTATGAAAACAATAATAGGTATTTTAACTATGAAAACAATACCCAAGTCGAATTATTACGTAGATACGAGTATAATAACTCTATTATTTTTCATAAGAGATCAGGAAATAGTTTTTGGTGGTTATTGTAGTCTTTTATAAAATTTATAATAATCTGTACTTAAGAGACTACAATAACCACCAAAAAC
>NW_007497643.1:0-268 GCF_000475195.1 Diaphorina citri
TGTGGTTCTCGAGATAGAGCGATCAGTGTGTGAAATGTGAATGAGTGAATGGATCTTGTTCTTATAATATAAGATGTTGTTATTATATTGTAAAAAAAAATGCCAGTTCACTTATAGTAAATACCTATTAGGGGCCCAAAGCCAGATCAAAGAGAAATGGCTGTAGTAGTTTCTTGAGGTCATTATCTTAGTCAAAGGTCATTTATCTTGAAAAATTTTGGCCTGCGGCGCAGTTATTTCATGGTGCAAATGGAGGACTCAAGAAATT
>NW_007497644.1:0-268 GCF_000475195.1 Diaphorina citri
ACCGAGTTAAAGTTAGATTTTCTGCTGAGTTAGATTACTCGTTTGATCTTCTCGTATGATCTCGGCATGTTTAAGTGTAACTTAATATTCAAGTATACATAACTTAATATCCAAGTATACATAGCTGCTAATATCTTTACTAAAGTCTTAATGACAGGAACGGTCGAGCAAAGAAAGTGATTTTTTTTTAGCATTAGATTTATCCTAATCTCTAGGCAGTATAAAGTCTGATAGTCTGGTACACACCTATGTATTAGTTTTTTTTTTT
>NW_007497645.1:0-268 GCF_000475195.1 Diaphorina citri
CCATCTGAAAATGTAGGTATAAAAGTACCGATCTTTGTACGCAAGTATCTATCATGTTCGTATATAATGTACAAATATATTAAATCAACAAACGAGTAAACGTGAACGAACCAATCAAAATCACTGAATAAATATTTTTCGTTTTTGGTAGTAGTCCAAATTGAGGACGACTTTTATTATTCCGAGACCACTTGCTTTTGAAAACTCATTAAAAATTGCCACCTCACAGATTACAGTATTCGCACGATGTACCTATAACGACATATAA
>NW_007497646.1:0-268 GCF_000475195.1 Diaphorina citri
TAGGTTCGCCAGCCATGATGTTCTTCTTCTTCCTGGACCTCTCTTACTGTTGATTTTGCCCTGTAGTATTTGCTGGAGTAGTATGTACCTGTTTTTGTTACGCATTATATGTCCCAGATATTGTAGTTTGCGCTTTTTCAGCGTGCTGACTATTTCTGTTTGTTTATTCATCCGCCGTAGGACTTCAATATTTGTAATCTTCTCTTTCCATGAGATCCTTAGCATCCTTCTATACAGCCACATTTCAAAGGCCTCAAGTTTCTTTGTA
>NW_007497647.1:0-268 GCF_000475195.1 Diaphorina citri
AGGAATTGAGATCCAGCATTTTTAGCAGACACGAAAAATTGGGAATGCAGACTTGGCCTTAATTTTCTGACCTCAATGAGGCTAACTCTACCGAGAAGAGAGAGAGGAAGAGGTCTTATCGACATTAAGAATTTGCATAACGGACAGGTAAAAATAATGCGTAAATACTTCCATGAAAGAAAACTAACATCAAATAAGAGCATCACTTCCCCACCCCCCTTCCCTTGCAGATGATGTTGAGGGCGTTAAATCCCTCTTCACCTATCTG
>NW_007497648.1:0-268 GCF_000475195.1 Diaphorina citri
TTCGTGTTCACTACAAAGCTCGGCGTTTGGCAACGCGGCTTGGTGCGAACTGACAACACTGGACGACATTTGCGAGTCACTTTTGTCGAGCGTTTCTCTTTGGATCGACGCGGGAGACTCTTTCTCGTTGACGGAATCTCTTTGAAAGTCCCGGGCATGCGTAGAACTGCTTCCCTCTTTGACGGAACCCCTTTGGGAATCCAGCGCATGCGTAGACCCACTTCCCTCATTGACGGAACTACTTTGGAATTCCCGCG
Source organism: Diaphorina citri (assembly GCF_000475195.1). NCBI lineage: Eukaryota > Metazoa > Arthropoda > Insecta > Hemiptera > Psyllidae > Diaphorina > Diaphorina citri. The sequence continues at coordinate 258 of NW_007497648.1, forward strand.
CTTGCGTAGAA
>NW_007497649.1:0-268 GCF_000475195.1 Diaphorina citri
CCTGTACTTCTGTTTTGTTTCTTTTGTTTAAATTAGAACTTAAGTAATAAGGAAAAGTAAAAAAGAGGAATGTAAAATAAATTAAATAATTAGTTTAAGTTTTTTCTCCGTTTTGCTTGTCTTTCTTTCCTCTTTCCATTACAAAGGGAATCCTCACTTACAACTTATTTCGTGCTGAAAAATAGTAGTACCGTTTGGCAATGCTTTTTGAGCCTGAAGTAAAAAGTTCAGAATCGTTCTTGGACCAGTGACTACCGAATAAAGATGA
>NW_007497650.1:0-268 GCF_000475195.1 Diaphorina citri
AATTTGAAATTTCCCATGTCAGGAATTTTTATTTTCCTATTGCCTTGTTTAGATTGTGGGAGTAAAGAGACTTTTCTGGCAGTATAAACAGCGTATATCCTATTCGATTCTATTCTTTTTGAAGGACTTTACTCTTCAAGACGGCTCCCTCTCGAACCCAAATGCCTTCCCCGTTGAACATCCTTCCATCGACAAACTCGACACTCTTCTCGGTAAACACCCATTGGATGCTCTCACAGCAGCCGCTGAGTTTGCTGATAAATTTCCT
>NW_007497651.1:0-268 GCF_000475195.1 Diaphorina citri
ATGGGTTAAGCTTCTACAATACAATCTAGCATACATCTTTCCGGTTAGGATAGAATTGAACCCACGACCTAGCACTTATAAGGCAGACACCTTCCAACTATGCACGAAGTTAAAATACACTCATATGTAGATGTTTAATTTCAGAAAGTTTCTACTGTCTATTTATTTTTCTCCCTGTAGGTTGAATATCAGCGGAGAAGTGAGTGAAGAAGAGAGGGAGAAGACAAAGCGAGTGGTATATTCCATCATGTATGGAGTAGGTATTGAT
>NW_007497652.1:0-268 GCF_000475195.1 Diaphorina citri
GGGGGGGGGGGGGTGGAGGGGGGGCGAAACCCCCCTTCCGAGCACGAAGTGCGAGTTTTCAAAAAATACAGATACACGTACATGCTGATAGTCAATCCTATGTATTTTTTCACAAGGAATCTAATGGTTTAACTTAAATAGCTCTGTCCGAAAAACAGTTAAGAAGTTACAGGTTCGATTCCTCCCTTTGTCAATAAATTTAATTAATTTTTATAAATCATTGATACATTCGCATGTAATCTAATGGTACGTATTTTTTTTTTTTTTT
>NW_007497653.1:0-268 GCF_000475195.1 Diaphorina citri
GTGAAAGTCCATTTAAAATTGAATTTACAAAGGGAGTGCAGCGCTAAAGGTACTTGCTAAAAAAAACACACTCAGCTAGTAGCAGAAGCAGAGAGAAGAATAAGAAGGAGAAGAAGCCGAGAGAAGAAGAGGAAACAGAAGGTTTGGAATAATATAAGAGAAAAGTAGTGCTTCTATAAACAAGTGATAAAAAAAAAAGCTTCTTACAGGGAATTAGATGGAAGGAGAGAAAAATCGTATACAGAAATAGATTATTGCACTAAACATA
>NW_007497654.1:0-268 GCF_000475195.1 Diaphorina citri
TATGTCCCCTTCTCTGTACGGGTTTTCCCCCTCACTTATTGGTATAGGTACTTCTTGTAAATGGTATTTTTTTTATTGTGTTAAAAGAAATAATGAAGTTTTAAATCAGTGAAAAAGTGGGAAGGTTGAACTTCTTAGTTGAGTTTATGTTATGACCTTCATAGTTGAAAGTATAAAGAGAAATTTTGAGGTGAAACGTACCTGTGTACTCTACTACGCATGGTTTCAGACACTATGACGAATGATTCATCTGCAGATAGTTCCACGC
>NW_007497655.1:0-268 GCF_000475195.1 Diaphorina citri
GACAGTCCCGAATTTCAGGGGGTGTCCCGGCGTCCCGTTCAGTTTTTCATTTTGGGGCGTTTTGTCCCGAATTTCCGTCTTTGTTCCAGAAAAAATTCGGGACGCGTTTTTTAACTTTAAAATTAGGTACCTCTATAAATCAGAATTTGTTCTTAACTTGGTTTAAATTTGTCATGCTTTCATCAGTTTACTCTTCCACTTTGCTAAACCTTTATAAACGAGAAAATGTTGTATTAAACCGCCTTAAACGAAAAAATGAGCTGGTCCC
>NW_007497656.1:0-268 GCF_000475195.1 Diaphorina citri
CGGAAGGGGTAGAAAGAACGATTTGAAAATCGCTTATTTTACGACTGACTGACTCATTGATTCACTCATCAAAATTACGAGGAAAATTGACAGAGTTATGATAAATGCGTCGAAATGTTTCGTGTAATATCTATCTATCCCCCACAAAAACACAAATGTGAAAAAAAGGCCAAGTTCCTATCCAAAAATGTCGGCCCTTAAAAGTGGCGAGATCAGAAAATTAAGGCCAAGTCTGCATTCCCAATTTTTCGTATCTGCTGAAAATGCT
>NW_007497657.1:0-268 GCF_000475195.1 Diaphorina citri
AAAACTAATTTTATGCTTTATTAAATTTAAATATTAGCTAATTTCTTCCTGCACGTTACCATTACTCATGGCGTACCTACCTTAGTCTCGTGCTTTCTTCTTAGCTAATAATAACAATGATATTTTAATGTTTATGATACATTAGGATCAACCAGCCGCTAATGCACGTACTTAATCAACTGATCTGAGACTTGGATGAACATAGGTAATTATAATAGGTGCATTATGTATGTTCTGTTCATGATGAGGTTCACATACCTACTTTACG
>NW_007497658.1:0-268 GCF_000475195.1 Diaphorina citri
GATAGGATTTCCCTATGTTATGAAGTCAATATTCATCGGGAAATCCAAGAAACCATTTTCCCAATGATTTACTGGAATTAAGCAAAGGTAAGACCTACATTGCAGGAAAAGTGAATTCATACAAATTTTAACAATAGTGTATTGGACATCTCCACTAATATTCGTCTTCATATTGAAGCAAAAGTGAATCAGACATCTCCACTAATTTTTCTTACATTGCACATTGCATACTCAAATAGTTACACGGCGTTCATACAATTGCTACATA
>NW_007497659.1:0-268 GCF_000475195.1 Diaphorina citri
AAGTCAATATTTACCGTCATCTCCGAAAAGGAAACGAACGCTAACTTCTACAGTTCGGATGTTCTACACAGCCTAAAACAAAACATCCAAAGCTATCATCACCATTTGGACCATGATATCAACGGATTCCTACCAAACATGATAATTATGACCAAACTCATGTTCAGGTAAATAAATACACAGCACGCATATGTTCGCCCACAGCTGTGTTGGAACTTTGGAATTCTTAACCCTGAATGGTCACGAACTAAAACTCTCAGGAGTTCCA
>NW_007497660.1:0-268 GCF_000475195.1 Diaphorina citri
TCAGGTAGTGGCCTTACAAGTTAGAGGTCAAGGGTTCCTCAAATTTACGAACAATAACAAAGTCTGATAAGCCAATTCTAGTCCACATGCAAAGGAGACTCCTCTAGCACCTTGTAGTAAGGAGCACGGTAGCGCTCCGCCCCGCCAAGTCAAAAAAGTTTGACCGTTCAATATTAGCCTGTGCCGAATAGTAGTGTTAATAAAATATTCGGCTGGAGGACTTCAAACAGGGAGTAGACCAGCTTAGTCTGGCTGGGGGAATTTAAAC
>NW_007497661.1:0-268 GCF_000475195.1 Diaphorina citri
CCAAGACAAATTACCGCTGCTCATCTCTTGATTCTCTTGTGCCGGCTTTGTACTTACCAATTCATCCAGGAAGATCAATCATTCACCATTATCGTCAGAGTTCCGGTGTAACAACAATTTGGTTTTTTACTTCAATGAAAGATTTTTACACTCTTCAATGGAACTTTTAATTTGGGGCTGCTGGTAGTTTCTTTCTGTGAGATTCCAGCGGTACCCAAAGCGCTGCACTGTGCAGAGTGAACTCGATTTCAAGATAAGCTCGATTGGT
>NW_007497662.1:0-268 GCF_000475195.1 Diaphorina citri
AGCTACGCCGAGCAAGGCCAATAAATGGATGGGTGACATTAAAAGGAATAAAGGGAGAACGGGCTCTAGTCTTGATTTCAAATCATTACATAAAAGATGAAAGTAAAATCAAATCAATAATAATAAACTGAATATTAAACAAAATAGGTAGGTACATTATGTACCTATGATAGGTACTGATTTTCTTTAAAAACGATCAAATAAACTACGGGCTGAAAAATTCCCGGAGGAACGGGCCCAGCTTCTTAAGTTTTAATCCCGGTTTAAG
>NW_007497663.1:0-268 GCF_000475195.1 Diaphorina citri
TAATTTAACCTTTGTCTTATCGCCTGTCAGAACTTCTAGGAAGATACAACTCAGGGAATCTTGCCAACAGGGTGTATTAATCAATCGACTCTCTAATACTCTACTTCCGAATGAACTAAATGTTGATCAAGCTGTTCAAGTCCTGCACTTTACAGTAGATATTTGTCATGAGAAACATTGTGCTCAGCTGTAATTTCACCAACAAAATAGACTACTACCATTAATTTCGACGTTTCATACCAGAATCCGTACAGGAGGACTAAACGGA
>NW_007497664.1:0-268 GCF_000475195.1 Diaphorina citri
ATTTGGTTTTGGCTACAAAAATTTTACGAGTGGATGCACTCAACCTTTGCTATCTCTTTAGCACATTTAAAGTCCCCCTGCGAGAGCGAGACTAAGATGGTCTCCTCAAGCTAGACAATGTACCTACCTACCTAAAGATACTATAATAAAATTGTTTTGAGTTTTGAGGTCTCGAGATGTTGTATTTATTCTTATGATTCATCCAGATGAATATGGCAGCAAGGAGTCATCGACCCAAAATGAAAGAACCAATCAGAATGCGAGAACT
>NW_007497665.1:0-268 GCF_000475195.1 Diaphorina citri
CCCATGAGAAATACTGGATCCATTTTCACATGTCATGTATGTGAACGCAAAACCTATGGGGAATATTTTGCGCCTCTCCCATTATGTCTAGCACACATGGCCTCGGAGGGTGGCAAATAAAATAATAAATAACACAACCATAGGCGGTACTTGCCTAAATTTTTGGGGGGGCTTGATTTGGAAGGTACACCTTTATGTAAAAAAAAATCTGGTGTGAACATCACACGACTTTCCTTATTCTATTGAATGATGCTTATTTGAGTATTAT
>NW_007497666.1:0-268 GCF_000475195.1 Diaphorina citri
GCCAAACTATAAATCATACCCTCCAATACTATACTTGCTCGTATCTAGATATGAGAAATGGTAACAAAATCATGAAATTTCAAGAACGCTACCTACCACTCTACTGTTCAAAATAAAACAATGAAAGAGTGTTCGATTGCAATATTGGTTATATTGAAAATTTCAACATCACTGGTTTGCTCTTGAAGTCATATTTGGAATCAAATCAATCGCAAGAACCATCGTCCCAACCATCTCGCCATCTTTCGTCCAATCTGGAGCAATCGAA
>NW_007497667.1:0-268 GCF_000475195.1 Diaphorina citri
GGAAATAATGGTCCTTGTTTACTTTGCATAATATTTGAATATTTTTCTGGATTAATGATTTCAAGAAAAATAAATCTTAAAATTTTCAAGAGAACTTATCAATATTTTCTCACTATAGATTTTCTATCGGGAAAACTGTAAGGGTACCTGTACCTAAGGTCGTGTAATTTATTCAAGGCCTGAAAATCCAGAAGAAAACTTGAAAGGAGTTAAAATCAAGGATAAACACTTCAAGAAATATTGTGCCTGTAGTTTGCACTTTCAATAT
>NW_007497668.1:0-268 GCF_000475195.1 Diaphorina citri
GGAAGAATATTGTCCGAAAGAAGGTAGGTACTGTTGAAAAATTTTGCCCAGCAATAATGTCAAAAGTGTGCTATTTATTTACCTCGAAATTTTACGCGCAAGGCTACAAGGCACCTACCTACTGTCTAAAAAAAAAGAAAGAACAAAAGGCAATACATCAGTATTGCCAGTAACAAAATAGCTGAAAAATATCGTTCGTTTATCAGCCGCTTTAGAGGCAGTCAGAGCTTACTAATTAAAATAGGTACAAGGCAGATCAGATTAAAAG
>NW_007497669.1:0-268 GCF_000475195.1 Diaphorina citri
ATGCTGCACGAGTAGTACTAAACTACTAAACAGTCCCTTTTCTCCAGATTACTCCAGAAGTACGGAAAACAGTAGGTATTATTGTGATGATTCTCAAACAATGTTGATGGTAAAACTCCATACATTAAGGCTGGGATAGAACTCACGCCCCTCTGATTACCAGGCGAGCGTCTTGACCGCTGCACCACGAAAGCCGGTTACTACGCCCCCAAAAGCCAGATAATTATAAAAATAAACAATCTCTGTAGTCTGTAGGTAATGTCTTTTA
>NW_007497670.1:0-268 GCF_000475195.1 Diaphorina citri
TATTATTTTTTTTTTAGAGGGCCTCTTTGTCAGCCTAGTTAGCTTGGATGGTAGAGCATCTGCCTGGTAAGCGCTAGGTAGCGGTTTCGATTCCGCCCGGATAAATAGACACCTAAGTAAGGTTCGTTCTTGGAACGGCTGGTTTTCTCCTAGTATGTCTTCCTTCTCTCTTCCTTGGTAGTTGGAATTCCCTCTATCAAACCTCTTACAAAAAGCTCCTCTTTATTCATACAAAAAAAAAAAATGCAGATAATTATGAAACTGATCT
>NW_007497671.1:0-268 GCF_000475195.1 Diaphorina citri
GCCCAAATTTTAGTTACAAGATTTGACCCAAACAAACAAACAAACAGAGATCTCAAGTTAAGTAAAACCATGTAATGAGGAGCTGGTCCCTTGGATTCTCGTTTATCCAGGTTCGACTGTATTTTGTTTATCTGTTTTTAATAATAGGTATCGCGGGTTTCGCGATTATGTTCGCGGATTTCGCGATTATCATTATGTTCGCGGATTTCGCGATTATGTTCGCGGATTTCGCGATTATGTTCGCGGATTTCGCGATTATGTTCGCGGA
>NW_007497672.1:0-268 GCF_000475195.1 Diaphorina citri
AGGTTCCCGTATCACTCCCATTATAGTTCATAAAAACGAATCTGTTATTAGGAGCAATAAAAACGGTGTTCTTCGTTGTAAAAACAGGAAAAGAGCATTAAAATACGGGTAATGTTTAGTTTGTTCTGTTGGCTAATTGCTGCTCGTTAATTATGATTAGTACCAGATAAACTAACTACTGCTCGGTAGATATGAAAAGTTCTTCATAAACCATTGGGGATAATGTTTATAGAGTTGGAACTGAAAATGCTGAATCTAGTAGTTATGT
>NW_007497673.1:0-268 GCF_000475195.1 Diaphorina citri
TATTGAATTGCCTTCTGAGATCACCTCGCCCTCTGAGCCTCACCATTATTTAATGGAGGAGTTGCAAATGGGTAAAAAATATTAATAAATGGTCAATTCCTCCGTAAAAAGTAGTGAAAAATCCAAATCTGAGGTCGAAACTCCGAAAAAGTAATTTTAAAAGGTCGAAAATTCAATTTTCAATTGCCGCTCTAATGAAAAGTTCAAAGACTTGTGACGTCAGATTTCACGTCGAACTGCGCAGAAACGCTTGCGCACAAACAAACGA
>NW_007497674.1:0-268 GCF_000475195.1 Diaphorina citri
CATTTCAATTTTCAGATCGTCCATTACGTGACTCAAATCTTTGTTTTCAAAGAAGTCATCTTCGATTTGTGTTTCATTCATTGGTTCTATGTTAGCATCAGAATCTCCCATGGCAGGAGCGTCCTCATTTTGATCCATGTTCATATTGTTTGATGGAAATTTATTTACAGTTGTACCTATGTATGATTTCAGTTTTTTATTCAACAGTTTTGAGCCTTTTGATAAGTTTGGAAAATAAATTTCGAGTAAAGTTAGAATAAATAAAACC
>NW_007497675.1:0-268 GCF_000475195.1 Diaphorina citri
AAAGGCAAGGCCTTGTCGGCGTAGCCAATCATGTCTGTCTGTTGCAGCCCTCTTGGATTGTTGGATGGTACTGTTGGTAGGAAGAGCAGCCCATCAGTTGTTGAATATCGTCAAAGTAAGATCAGAAATCTGAAGAAAAAAATAGCTACATCTAAACAAGCATTTGAAAAGCCATTGGGTATTGCCATATCATTTGAAAAGCCATTAGGTATTGCCATAGCATTTGAAAAGCCATTAGGTATTGCCATAGCATTTGAAAAGCCATTAG
>NW_007497676.1:0-268 GCF_000475195.1 Diaphorina citri
TGAATGTTTTTTTTTTTTTTTTTTTAGGGATTGAAATAAAGTCAATATAGGTACCTATAGGTACCTATAGCTATAGCTAACTGCTATGCTAACTCACCCAGCCTAAATGAGGCGAGAAAACCAGCAGCAAGCATCCAGATACCAACCACGGTCACCGATGATTACCTACTTGCTTTCCTTGTTGGTTAGAATAGGTAGGCAAATAGAAATTGGGAACTAGTACATATTATTGTGATATGCTATAGCCGATTTTTTTTTTCCAGTACTG
>NW_007497677.1:0-268 GCF_000475195.1 Diaphorina citri
TGACCCCGCCGGGAATCGAACCCAGGTCTCCCGCGTGCAAGGCGAGCGCAGTGACCACTACGCCATGGGAGCTGACGTTGATACTTTTTTTTTAATAAACCCTGCTTAAACTGCCAGAATGGGACTGAAAAGTTCGTTTACTCCGCAGTCAAATTTGAAAACCTAGTAGGTATTTTGTTTACGGAATATGGACGAACCGCAGTACACTTCCCTTTCCAACAACATACGGAAGTTACTAAAAATCATTTTTTTTTTTTTTTTTTTTTTT
>NW_007497678.1:0-268 GCF_000475195.1 Diaphorina citri
TTTAACATTGAGTTGTAACACCATTCTAAACGATTTGCTAATAGAATTCTTATAAAACCAGAAAGAAAAAGTTTCAACCGGTCTTGTCAAATTTCTTTGCAGGGAAGCAGCGTTAAATTTTGCTCCTGAATAAGTCAAGTTTTGCAGTGGTTTCAGAGTGAATTCTGGTGTAATTTTTTGCATACAGACTTTTTTTGATACACTGAACACAGTGAACTAATTAGTTTTTGTGTAAAGTTTACCCCAAGTGTGTAATTTGGACATTTAT
>NW_007497679.1:0-268 GCF_000475195.1 Diaphorina citri
TAGAAATTGATGCTAATAAATTTCATTAGTATTATCATTCATCGCTGAAAATTTCCATGAGATAGTGCGTTTTCGGAGGCCATTTCAGGAGGTCCATTAGAAATCTTGGGTTTAATTTGTTTAATATCGTCAAGAGTTGTCAGATTTTCTGGTTTTCTTTTTATACGTACTCTTTTCGTTAGATTGTTGGACTCCATGAAATTGTTCAAGAGAGTATTGAATTTCCAATCGCCCTTTCAAATACATAATCTTCTAAATGGTTTCATGA
>NW_007497680.1:0-268 GCF_000475195.1 Diaphorina citri
TTTCGGAGTTTGGGCTGCAAAACAAACTCCTGGAAGCCGACAAACTAATTTTTGTCAGCTATGTTTACAAAGGGTCTACAAGTCTACATACAAAATCACCATATTTTACAAAACCATCCCAGAATACTACCCACACATAATAGACGAATATTAATTTTCCAATTTCCTCGTATGGGAGAAAGGAGGTAAGGTGGGTCATTTTGGTTATTCCCTAATTTGCATTCATTTCCACTAATCTATAATTATGTGGCTTTATACACATGAGCAC
>NW_007497681.1:0-268 GCF_000475195.1 Diaphorina citri
CGTATTTGACTGGTCAGCCCATCCAGAGAGTGGGGTTCGATGAGGTCAGTAACGCGTGGTTCAGCATGAAGCAAGGGTGGAAACTCTCTCTTCCTTCCTTTGTGAGGGTGGTAATATTGTTTGGATTTTAAAGAGATGATTTAAGATGGCTAAAAACTCAACGAAATTGGGATCCTAGGTCGAAATCCTGTTGTAGAATTAGCGACCGCCAAGCATGCACAAAAGACCGTTAAAAAACTTGTCAACAAATGTTACAGACCTCATCGAA
>NW_007497682.1:0-268 GCF_000475195.1 Diaphorina citri
TTTTTTTAATGCTGAAGAGATGAAATGGCACTCATTTATAGGTATTTCTGTACCTACTTATTTAGATTATACTCGTGATGTTTACCCGAGGGTGTTCAAATCATTTTTGCCACTTTACTTACTGGGTTTCATTTCTGTTGCTTAGAATGCGACACGACACGACGATACCAAAAACTTGAACAATGACTGACTTCTTCTTCATGAAATCTAAGTAGATAATGTGAGCTGATGTTAGTAACTTGTCTATTTTTGCGTGGCCTGTTAGAGA
>NW_007497683.1:0-268 GCF_000475195.1 Diaphorina citri
ATACAAGTCAGGTTGATTGAGTCCTTGGCCGCCTGATCTACTATCTCATTTTCTTTGATTCCCGAATGACTCGGTACCCAAACAAAAGAGACAGAGCAGGTGAGGGTATCTATATCTCTGATTTTTGTCAAAATATCATTCAGCAGTGCAGAATCCTTGAAAATATTTTCCATCGCTTGTAAAGAGCTTTTCGAATCTGAAAAAATCACAAAATCTTTAAGGATCATAAATTCTTTCTTTATGTAATCATAAATGTCACAGATACACA
>NW_007497684.1:0-268 GCF_000475195.1 Diaphorina citri
CGAAAACATTGTTCGTGGTAGGTTTCGTTCCTTGCCTGTGTGTTATGGTCCCTCTCGATACGTCATAAGACTCATAAGGAAGAGATGGTAATAGAAAGTTGTTGAAACTCCCAGGAAAAAATGTTGAAGGTCCTCTAGGATAAAGAAACATTGTAGAATTTAGGGAAAGGTGATTCCCATAGAGGTAGGCACTTTTCCTGATTGGAATTTATGGCTGGATTGCACAATTCCAGTAGGTAGTCCAGCTACTGGCCTTGTGTAAAAACAA
>NW_007497685.1:0-268 GCF_000475195.1 Diaphorina citri
CCCACCATTACATATTTGAAGGTTTTATGCAGGATATTCCTAACCCTTGGGCATCTCAAGACCGGTTCCCACTGGTGAGTTTCATCCGATTTTTCCCCGAATGTCCTAGAAATCTAGGCAATGTAATTTAAATGAGGGTGTTCCCACTACACACGACACGATTTTTTTCCCGACCGATACAAAATGGCCTTGTAGGCAATGTAATTTAAATGAGAGTGTTCCCACTACACACGACACGATTTTTTTTTTTTTTTTTTTTTTTTTTTTT
>NW_007497686.1:0-268 GCF_000475195.1 Diaphorina citri
TACCCTTAATAGAACCCAATTAGTAAGATTAAAGGTAATTAGGTAAATTAAAGAAATAAAAAAAAAACAAGTAAAATTCAATGTAATCAAGGTGGCGATAGTAATCAACAATGAAAGATATCAGAAAAAAAGATAAAATTAAATTATATCGCTTTTATGATGGTAACTTTGTAGTAAGCTTCCAAAAAAGCAATAAATTTGAATAGAAGTCGATGAAGTTAAATTAAAGAGGTAAAACATATCGGTTAATTATTTAATTATAATATTA
>NW_007497687.1:0-268 GCF_000475195.1 Diaphorina citri
TTTGTGTTCTTAACAACTTGCTCGGTCATTCAGCGAGTGTAAGCTATTGTTTCTAAACGGTTTGTCCCGGAAAAATGTAAATAACAATGCCACAATTTTGGGTTTGGTGGGCGTTTTCCAATCCCAATTTTGATGGTCTTTCCGGAAAATTTTCAGCTCAAGTACGGACATGAAGGATATACACTCAATTTGGGAGAGTAAATTAGAGTATTGGGAAAGATAGAGAGAAAAACATGAATGGTAGAGTAAATTGGAGTATTGGGAAAGA
>NW_007497688.1:0-268 GCF_000475195.1 Diaphorina citri
CAAACTGTAACGGCACGGGACCTTCCCTTCATCCCCTTACTGTCTGTTTTCATGTTTACTATACACTCTCTTTGACTACCTATTTTCTTTTTATTTTAGAACTATTTTCTTTTCTTTTCAAATAAGGCCGGGGGCCACAGAGTGAGTATAAACTCCTTAGTTCGTTTAAACGGAGTTTAAACTCAGTTTAGTTTTAACTCCGTTTAAGTTTTATCCTAAACAATCTGATTGGCTGAAATTTTGGAATTCTTCTGAAATCAACCAATCA
>NW_007497689.1:0-268 GCF_000475195.1 Diaphorina citri
CCTCCCTTTCACATTCGGTACATTAGGCCAGCCACTCACTATCAGGTCCACCTGTCAGGTCAATCTGTAAGTGAGTGACTGGCCTTAGGTTTAATGATTACAATTTTCTTAGAAATCCAATCAACAACAAACTCATTTGGCATCATTTAAGGGAGGTAGGTATGTTAAGATTGTGAAGATATTAAAGGTTAAGTTAAGCCAGGTAGGTAGATAGATAATTATGTAGATAGGTAGAGTTCAGAGTGGTAGGTATGATTAGGAAAGTAGA
>NW_007497690.1:0-268 GCF_000475195.1 Diaphorina citri
GATTGTGTGAATCAAGACCTGGGTGAGAAAAATTCAACAGGGCATGAGGTACACAATAGGGCTGCCTGGAAGAGACTGACAAGAAACGCTGACCCTATTTCAATAGGAAAAGGCTAGGAAGAAGAAAATGGAGAGTAGAGGAAATGATTAAAACCGAATACGTAGGTACATGATATTGGGGTTATCTTAAATCATAAAATCAAGATCCATTCACATTTCACACACTGATCGCTCTATCTCCTGAACCACAACACCTAGAAAGCTGAAA
>NW_007497691.1:0-268 GCF_000475195.1 Diaphorina citri
TGTCCTGATAAATTGAGCCCTACTACAATATCCTTAATCCATCTGATGTCCAATATACTCCTGCGGTGTGAACGCCCCCTCCAAGTGGAGACTTTCATTGTGTTCCTTCATTTCCACCATGGAGTTTGTCATATAGTCACACGTCAGACATGTAAACGGTCCCCCTTTATCGTCCAAGAAATTCATATGCGTATACTTTGTATGGCGGTTAATCGCCCATTGCGTCGGAGAGGTAAAGTTACAGAAGGCGCAATGGTAGCGCCGCTCT
>NW_007497692.1:0-268 GCF_000475195.1 Diaphorina citri
ATTAAGTTCGCGATGATCTTCAAGATTGGTTCAGAATACAAAGTCCACAATCTGTGTCAGACCAAACGGTGATAGGAGAAGAAAAATAGATACCTACCTATCTTCATATACGTATACATATCTACACCATAACTATATAATTATAGTCTATGTGCCTATTTACCTAACAACAAAGCTGGCTTTACCCTTCATAAAGTAACTACATAGCTAGGTCCCTACATAGCCAATAAGTACATGATTAGCCTTAGTTACATAATAATGAGGATGC
>NW_007497693.1:0-268 GCF_000475195.1 Diaphorina citri
CACACAGTCAAACGTATCATGTGGCCCGCGGCCTGATCTGGTATCCAAAATTTGGCCCGCCTTCAAAAAAGGTTGAGCCCTTGATATATAGGGAACCTTCCATGGTTTCGCCAACTTGTTAACATCGTCACTCCCTCCTAAATCATTTTAAAAGAAAGTCCAAGAAAGTTTCGACTCACGGAATGCCTCTTTTGTAAGCCCTTCTAAAAAATTCCCCTAAAAAAGGTCCAGTGATCCAGTCTATAATAAATTGAAATGAAGGCCAAAT
>NW_007497694.1:0-268 GCF_000475195.1 Diaphorina citri
TGAGTGCATTTTTGGACGTTTTTCGTGCTTCTACGCTTGAACAAAAGCCAAAGTGTAGAATAGAATATACCTTGTTTATCCTGCTCGAATAGGACTGAAAAGTCAATTTACCCAGCAATAAGGTCTTGTATATTTGATGGGTTATCGATTACAGCAGTAACAATTCAAAAGAAAAGACCCTGTAAGGGTTCTCTGTGGGGAACCCTCAGAATTTCCTGTCAACTTGTATGATTAGACGTTAGACTTGCTTGAAGATGTGACAAAGTTT
>NW_007497695.1:0-268 GCF_000475195.1 Diaphorina citri
CATCGAGAAAAAAATTGTACTCGTTTTTCGATTGCAAATATTTCAACGGGTTTCTTTCTGGTGTTCTCGTGTTTACCCAGCACCTCAATCGGAAGTATTGTGTCTCTTCTGGCCTATCTGATGAGAGACATACTACGGGATGTCCATGCTACGACAAAGACCACAAGAGTCTAATGTAACAGTTGTTTCATTGCCATGAAATAAAAAGGTGGTGAAACAGGAAACACTCATCTTTTTTTTTTTTTTTTTCCTTCTTCTTCTTTCTTTT
>NW_007497696.1:0-268 GCF_000475195.1 Diaphorina citri
AGTCCATACTACAACAGCTACGGTACACATTGGGTTAGTTTGTTAGTGGTGCTGAAAATCAAAGTATGTAGTGGGTTAATAGGTTAGATCCAGAACCAATCTATTGTCACTTTTTTGCAGATTTAAACTTTTGTTTAACCAACGGTGCAGTAGACAAAGCACTGTATTCAAAACCCAGCGCACTGTTAAAGACCATGTGTTAGGCCAGCCACTCACTATCAGGTAGACCTGACAGGCGGACCTGATCAGGTGTACCTGACAGGTCTAC
>NW_007497697.1:0-268 GCF_000475195.1 Diaphorina citri
ATTTACATTTACGAGTACATATTATTAATTAATTAAATGAAATCTAATTCAACATTAATATCGACTTAGTAACCTATATAGTGGGATTATACAAGCCTAGTACCTATATGAAGGTAAAATACTCGTATGTTTGAAAGAGCACCATTAGGTTGGAAACAATATTCTGAAAGAATGCACTTTCAGCTTCTGATTTTTGTGTTTCCTCTTTCGTTTACCAAAAGGTAGCTCAGCAGTTTAATCACTACTACTACTGCTGCTGCTACTACTA
>NW_007497698.1:0-268 GCF_000475195.1 Diaphorina citri
CTTGAGATCCAAAATTCAGTGTCCGACAGAGACAAAAAAATCCAGCCCCTTTGTGGTGTTATCGTCCCGAAAGCGAAGAAAGAAGGATAGGACGAACGATGAACCCTATCTGTTTACAATAAAATTTTGCCCCGCGTGGGAATCGAACCCGCGACCTAGTGCTTACAAGGCAGACGCGCTTCCAAGCTATCTAGGCTGACAGTTCGATCAGTTGATCAGATTTGTACGTGCATGCTGAAGGTTCTGAGTTCGATTCTAGATGGATTTG
>NW_007497699.1:0-268 GCF_000475195.1 Diaphorina citri
ATGTGGCCCGCGAAGTACCTCCGAATGAAGGATGTGGCCCACATACACATGGAAGTTGGAAACCCCTGCTATAGACAGTCCTACACAAACAGATACCTACAGTCCTACACAAACAGATACCTACAGAAAACAGAAAGTCAATACTAAAAACTAAACTCCATGGTATCGAAGGCTTTTGAAACATCAAATAACATGCTGAGTGCAGATGATGTTGAAGACAGTATGGACTAAACAAAATGGAAAGCAGATAGAGCAAACGGAGAAGAAA
>NW_007497700.1:0-268 GCF_000475195.1 Diaphorina citri
TCCCGAAGATGAAAACGGTCGGAAGTTGCCATAAATTTTGTGCTTTGGGTGGTTTTTTGTTTTGATTTTCGGATCAGGATTGGAACAGTCATGTTCTGGCTTATGTTCAGATATAATTTAGGCACCTATGTTTCATAGAATAATGTATCTTACGATTATAATGGTGAGTTCTTCTTGGAAAAGCTGCAGACGAGTATAGCCGAGGAACCATTTTGTTTTCGGTCATTCTAATGATCATTTATTTTTATTTCTAATACCTGGACAGAGG
>NW_007497701.1:0-268 GCF_000475195.1 Diaphorina citri
CTTTGCCTTCCCTTAGCTTTGCCTCCCATTGAAATTTCCAAACCTAAATGTAGGTAGATAGGTAGGTACTCCACAATGGAAAGCTCCTCACGCAATCCTAAATGTCCATTTTGTATGGCTACGAAATGTGCCCTAGTTTTCAATAGATAGGTACCTCTCCACCTATACCTGCCTATTATAGCTCTAACTACCTTTACCTACCCCTTCCTTTATACCCTTTACCTTTACCTATGCCATTATTTCGAAAAAATAAAAAAATCCCCGGTTT
>NW_007497702.1:0-268 GCF_000475195.1 Diaphorina citri
GATAGCCAGGTGAGGTCGGGAATAATGTCCGTTTTTATGACGTTTCGTTCAGTGGATATTTTTTCCCATTTCTCTCCCCTCTTTCTGTCCCTCCCGTTATTTTTATCCCTCTATCTCTCCCTACAGTTTCTTTTTCTTCCTCTTACAGTTTTGTTTCCAGTTAAGTTTTTCCATTTCAATATGATCTCTCTCTCTTCTCGCTCTTTCTACACCTGTTTTTACATGGTTTTTACTTTTACATCCCTTGGATTCTCATGTCTTGATATTT
>NW_007497703.1:0-268 GCF_000475195.1 Diaphorina citri
AATCGACCCATGGCCAAAACGGGTGGGTCAATTTACATGAAGTTTGTAAGTAAGATAGTTGTCTTGCCTTTTAGTAAGAAAAGGTATCCTAAGAACGAATTTTTCAAAACTCGCAGTGGTGCCCAAATTAGGGACGATAACGAATAAAAGTATAATATGGTGACAAAATAGTATGGTCAGGTAAAACGGGACAGTACGGTACGTTACGGTCAGGTAAGGTATGGTACGATACGGTACGGTACGGTTAGGGTCAGTCAAGTACGGTCAG
>NW_007497704.1:0-268 GCF_000475195.1 Diaphorina citri
AAAATTGATTGATAGGTACCTTTGCGTACCTACCTCTTCGATTAATTTTATTATTATTGGCGCGAAGTGCGAATGTTCCTACCTACCTGCCGAGGTGCCGTGTAAATGTTGAAGTATGCAAACCGCAACACAAACCCCCAGTAGATTAACCCTTTGTAGGTACGGGGTACGCGTATGCAAGTAGGTAACGAGGTAGGTACCTATCTCGCTTAAACCTACCTACCTCCATAACCCGTGGGTGACTTTTTTTTTTTTTTTTTTTTTTTCA
>NW_007497705.1:0-268 GCF_000475195.1 Diaphorina citri
TACTTGTTTTGATTTTGGAAAAATTATCCTCTTCGTATCTCTCTCTCTCTCAAAAAGAAACAAAGGAAATTTAAATTGTTTAATCTTATATATCCACACATGGCCGTGATGCTTAGCGTGTAATCAAATAAATAAAAATAAATAATCTTATATATGGCCTCTGTTTTACTCAATTTTTTCATGTCCCTGTTGGATTTCGAATTGGCATTTGCCTTGGTTATGAATCCTAACCGTAACCGCACTACAGAGATACTTTCTCTCTCTCTCT
>NW_007497706.1:0-268 GCF_000475195.1 Diaphorina citri
TCAGGGGTGGATGTACTGGGAGGGGGGGGGGATTAAGAGGGGGAATCCCACTTTTTTTCAACTCTGGTGGGTTTTTACGTTTTGTGTATTTAATGCAGGAGACAGGGATGGTTTTATAAGCCCTGTGGCTGGTGATGGTGTAAAAAACTCAAAGGGATTTCTTCACCAATAACCTGATTGACTTAATCGGAGATTTTTTTTTTATCGTTCAAAAAAATTGTTGAAATTCGCGAATTTGTTTCGAAAGCCCCGAACCTCTGTAGTGTAA
>NW_007497707.1:0-268 GCF_000475195.1 Diaphorina citri
CTGGTAGTATTGGTTTCCATCTGATCTGAGTTGAAGTTCCCAGGCACCGTTGGGGTGGTTCTTCTGGAGGACAGTTTCAGCTGCAGCCACAGCCAGGAGAGCGGAGATGACGACTGCTAATGAGTTCATGATTCTTGTGTTGGAAATGCAGAGAATAGAAATAGAATCAACTCAAATGAGATCCTGTGTTTTTCTAATGATGTTCTCTGAATGAAGATCGGAGGACAAGTGTGAAGAATTCATGAGAGGATGAGTCTTTTTATACTAA
>NW_007497708.1:0-268 GCF_000475195.1 Diaphorina citri
GACGAATCATCGCGGTGTTGAGACGAATCATCGTGGTGTTGAGACGAATCACCACGGATTTGAGACGAATCAGTTGGGTGAGGGAGCGCCGTCGTTTTTGGCGAAGAGTTCGACAGTGGGTTACCCGGACTATTCTAACCCAGGCAATGTGGGTAACCCAAGGGTGTTCCTGGATAGCAATGAGCTGGACTATAACGGTGAGTGCCAGCCTAGTTAGCTTAGTTGGTAGCGCATCTGCCTTGTAAGTGCTAGGCCGCGGGTTCGATTC
>NW_007497709.1:0-268 GCF_000475195.1 Diaphorina citri
TATACCATTACCGCCATGCATTTCCGATTAGAGAAAGAAACATCGCTTATTGATGGTGTAAACTTTCCCTAGGTAATATAAATGTATGTATAAAGGACCCTATGTACATAAAAATGTATGTGTTTGTACATATAGGTGCATAACTTTATTTTATTGCATTTGTATAACGTCCATGTTTGTAGTAAATTGTTGTATACAAATGTTGCCGGTCAAACAGTGTTTTCGAATAAACTAGTTTTTTTTTTCAACGTATATAGAGCGCCCCGTA
>NW_007497710.1:0-268 GCF_000475195.1 Diaphorina citri
ATTTCGCGATTATGTTCGCGGATTTGGCAATTATGTTCGCGGATTCGCGTCCCGAATCGACATTTTGGATATTTGGCAGGAGAAGTGTTTAGTATCAGGAGAAGTGTTAAACTTCCCCTTTTTACTTTCTATTACTACAGTATAGCGGAGCTAAATTTTTACTTTCTATTACCTTTACGTATAGGGAACATATACAAGGTAATGAGAAAGTATTGCAATCGGTCCAAATTTTCAAAATCGGGAAATGGGTGGAAATATCCGTTTTGGG
>NW_007497711.1:0-268 GCF_000475195.1 Diaphorina citri
CGTGTGTTCTTGACGTGGCTTTTGATTATGCTGATACTCTTTTGCTGATAACTTCAGGACGTGGGCGATTTACCATGTTCGGTCAGTGTAATCTAATCTTACGTGCTAATCTCAGCAACACTCGAACAAGTGGTAGAAACGATTTGTCAGCAAGTGCTCGAGAAGTGTTGTTGGCTGATTGGGAGAGCCCGATAAGAAATATTGGTGAATAAACAGAATTTGCTATTGTATCGCAATAGTTCTGCGAATGAAGTATGTACTGATTTGT
>NW_007497712.1:0-268 GCF_000475195.1 Diaphorina citri
TGGTCATATTAGGATGAAGTAATATGATGTTTAACCATAACCATATGGTTAAATGAGTAATGAATGGGTTGTGTCTTCCCTTCTTCAATCGAGTTAAGGAACGTACAACTTCTGCCCAAATTACAAAGGTCAAGGTCAAGGTCGCACCGTTTTGTAAATCGAGGATCGGTGGTTCGAAGGAAGTAGAATCTTTCGAATTTTCATCAAAAGTATACTGAAAATAGTGCAGATTTTGTGAAAGTCAAGGAAATGTGTACACTACGGTCGA
>NW_007497713.1:0-268 GCF_000475195.1 Diaphorina citri
ATAAATAAATAAAAAATAATAATAATAAAAAAAAACAAACAAATAAATAAAAACTAAAGAGCTCCCGTGTTGACATTTTGAACTATTTTTTCTCCTTCTACAAACAGTGACACTCGAGTAAATTTTTGTTGAAAAATAGTTAATAACACATTAAATATTCATGCTCCTGTGTTGATTTAAATTATTTACATAGTTTATTTTCTGTCTACATAAATTCTGATAGGACTTCGTCGGCGCTATGTCGAGGAAACTGGAGGAAAAATGCTAA
>NW_007497714.1:0-268 GCF_000475195.1 Diaphorina citri
TTTCCACAAGTTTGGCCATGCCTCGGGATGAACTAGCGGGATTCCGGAGCGAAGCGACGGAATTCAGCTAGTAAATCTGATATGATCGAGAAACTTAAGTGAAAGATATATGGCTACAATTCCTAGCGAAGTCAGTGAACTTACGTATTTGTCTGTGTGCTCGTAGGTATACTCTTTCTATGTAGGCACCTACTCGTATAAGTCGAAAAACATCGAATTAATAAAGAATTTGTAAATTACATACCTACAGAATATATCGTTCTTTTCC
>NW_007497715.1:0-268 GCF_000475195.1 Diaphorina citri
TGATCGATGCATTAAGCTCTCCGCTCCACCCTGTTTTTAGCTTTACCTATGACTAATTCAATAAATATTTAATTACTTAATTAATAGGTATCTTTTTCTTCTTGTTCCAGGTAAGATGCTCGTACCTATTACAGAATTTACAGAACATGGCATATCAAATTACAAACCATGATTATTTTTAGTGGTTACCTATGACTAATTCAATAAATATTTAATTAGGTATCTTTTTCTTCTTGTTCCAGGTAAGATGCTCGTACCTATTACAGAA
>NW_007497716.1:0-268 GCF_000475195.1 Diaphorina citri
GTTTAATATCAAATTAGGAGCTTAAAGTATAAAATTTGGCCCAAAAGAAAGTTAACCACACCAACTAAGTAACCTACCATTTGGGTGTTCTTTTAAACCAATCTAGGAATGTTAGATTTCTTAGCCCAAATTCCTTCAGGAATGGGCATTTTTCAAGGATGGATTTTTTTATTATTATTATTTTTAAATGTATAAACATATGACTGTGATATATAAATTAAAAATCTTGATGTAATACTGTAAACTGTACATATTATTTATTCTTGCA
>NW_007497717.1:0-268 GCF_000475195.1 Diaphorina citri
ATGGATTAATGGATTTAGAATGAAATTTGGAGGACCTTTTAGGAAGATGGCAAGAGAAAAGTTCTTTACAACCAGCGAGAACAGGGCAAAATCAATTTATGGCCAGATAAAGCCGATACTGTCGTAAGTTAAATCAAAATAGGACCCCATTCGTCATTTTCCCAACGTTCAAATTAATCAAAAAAGACCAAAGCCAGCCTAATTAGCTTAGTTGGTAGTGCGTCTGCCTTGTAAGCGCTAGGCCGCGGGTTCGATTCCCGCCCGGGGC
>NW_007497718.1:0-268 GCF_000475195.1 Diaphorina citri
TGAATTTGCATGGAATACCCATTGGTGCAGGAAACTAGGACGTTGTTTCCCTGTAATGGGATGATGGGAAATAACTACACAGTTGCTTGTTAGACCGGCCATTCACTATCAAGTAGACCTGACAGGTAGTGTGAGCAGGTGCGCCTATCAGGTCTACCTTTAGTTTATGATAAGTCTTTTAGGCAACCTCTCAGGTCTACCTGATAGTAAATGGCCTCAAGGTTGCAGCGCAGTACCTGTTGGTGTATGGATATATCTCTTCCAAATA
>NW_007497719.1:0-268 GCF_000475195.1 Diaphorina citri
TACGGAGGCACTTGGTACTAGTGTAGCAACTACTTACTAGAAAGAAGATGGTAATAGAAAGTAAAAAAAAAAAAATACCTAATAATAAAAATTAATAACAAGTCCAATAGTTTTTCACCAAATATTTACAGGCTTTGTTTATTATAAATCTTCAAAATATACAAGGTATCTATTCACACACAGTTTACAAATATGTACTAGTTCTTTCTAAGGGGTCTCGGAAAAAAAGGGTCAAAACCCAAGGGGGGGGGGGGGAACCGTGGGGGCA
>NW_007497720.1:0-268 GCF_000475195.1 Diaphorina citri
GTCGCCCTAAAGCGACGAGCTGCGACGTAAAATAAAAATAAATTTTGGATTTTGGAAAAGTGAAAAAACAAGATGGAGATGGAGGAATCAGCTGATAAATGTTCATTTCTCTTTGGACTGATTTTTTGAGCGTATTTTTTAACAACGATTCCACAAAAAAAAAAAAAACGCAAAGACGCAAATTCTATCTTTTTTTTCATTTCGGAATAGGTAAACTGCTTCAGCTTCAACACTCTCCAATCTTTAACATTTCTATTGCAGACACTTT
>NW_007497721.1:0-268 GCF_000475195.1 Diaphorina citri
TACGAAATATCTGACGTAGCGTCGGGTCAGGCTGACATAAATAAATTGACCATGGGTAATATTCAGGCAATCAGGCATGGTCCACTCTGAGATTTCTTGATTTCAAGTGGGATTCAAAGCCCATAAATAGGTTTGAGTTGGAATCGTTCTGATGAGAAGTTACGGTTCCGTAACAAATTATGGTTTTGGATCCAACATACCTCTGACAATTCAGTATTTTTTGTTTACGTGGAAACTGGATCCACCCAAAACGAATATGTATACGATC
>NW_007497722.1:0-268 GCF_000475195.1 Diaphorina citri
GAAGGGGAGGTGGATAAAAAAGGAGCGAGTAACATGGTACTAATTAGGCCCCAGGGTCTATTTTGCTCTCTCCCTCCCTCCCTCCTTTTCGCTCTCTCTCTTGTCGTCCCCTCGAGAGGTTTGAGTTTTTCTCTCCCCCTCTCTCTCTCTCTCCCTCTACCTTGTTGTCAGATTTATGCTAATTCCGTCGCAGAATGGAAGGAGGGAGGGAGACAGAGAGAGAGAGAGAGAGAGAGAGAGAGAGAGAGAGAGAGGGGGAGAGAGAGAG
>NW_007497723.1:0-268 GCF_000475195.1 Diaphorina citri
GAAAATCGAACCCCCAACCTAGTGCTTCCAAGCTATTCCAAGATAACAAGATAAATTGTATTTACAAAGCAGGCGCTAAACTCCAAGCTAACTAGGCTCACTAGGATGGCATAATATCTTAAATAAGGAATTTATAGTTTGTTTATTGAATGTTTTTACTTTCCTTATCCTATTTTAAAAATATCTCGGAAACGGTATGAGCTAGAGACTTGAAATTTGGTATGTAATTCACAAATTTGACAAGGATGCAACACAAAACGTTTGGTTG
>NW_007497724.1:0-268 GCF_000475195.1 Diaphorina citri
TAATAATAATAATAATAATAATAATAGTAATAATAATAATAATAAAATAAATAAAAAAAAATACCTGAATGCTATACACTGCCAAAGCAAAGCATGACATTACTTCAAGGCAGAGCAAGTCTACGGGTAAAGGGACTTATAACCCACAGTGTAATGTGGTGCAATACTTGGGGAGCAATATTTGTAACAATTCCTGAAGCAATACACGCGTATTTCCGGGATGATCTGTTTCCTATACTGTGTGGTCTGACGCATTGGAGGTTTTGGT
>NW_007497725.1:0-268 GCF_000475195.1 Diaphorina citri
ATTCAAATGGCCTTGGCTTGGCTGTAGAATTATAATAAGCTTGGCTTGCAGGGTAGCGCGACGTCTGCCTCTTGTAACTTGGCAGAGGGAATAACAGGCTAAGGTCTAATCGTCTCGAATTTTGTAAAGGCCCCTTTCCACTTGTCGGTTCTTTCATCCGATTTTTTCCAAATGTCCTGTAGGCAATGTAATTTAAATGAGAGTGTTCCCACTTACGCACGACACGACACGATTTTTTTTTTTTTTCCGAACGACAAAAATGTCCTTG
>NW_007497726.1:0-268 GCF_000475195.1 Diaphorina citri
ACAAGAGATAATGCTCACTAATTTGGATGGTTTTAGAGCAGGGTCTACTTCTTCTTCTTCTTCTTTTTTTCCACCAAAATGCCACTTTACTTATGGGTTCCAGGCAATGTCAATTGACTTTGTGGTCTCAACAATAAAGTCACAGCTTCATGTTTGATGTCTCATGTTCTGAGCATCCTCAAACAGTCTCCAATGCCCTAAATCACCAAAGTATGGAAAAGTATTTACAATTCCATATTTTGATATGATTCGTCCAAATTCAAAATTC
>NW_007497727.1:0-268 GCF_000475195.1 Diaphorina citri
TGTGTTTGATTAGGTACCACCAAGGGAAATAACTGTGTAGTGATGTCTTCTCCATTAAAGCTAGGGGCACCACTTTTTCTCTTTATGGCCCACCATACATTCAGGCTAAACACATGAATGCTGGTTGAGAAATTGAATTTGCACATGATCTTTTTCAACTGGGATTCTGAGACCAACAGCAGATTGGCTCTATGGGATTGGCTCTATACTGCTGTAATCAAGAAGACCTATGACATACTTGCCCTATGTTGAGAACCTAAATGGTGTA
>NW_007497728.1:0-268 GCF_000475195.1 Diaphorina citri
TAAATTTACTGGGCTTCGAGTTCAATTCCCGGCTAGTTGGATTTTTTTATGTACATATAAGTATACTGTATTACAGACCTAATATTTTTGAGGATTCACAATTCTAATGCATAATTAATTTGAATAAATATAATAGTCACATGAAAACTTGGTAACTACTTCATCAAGCTAGACGCTAGGAATTACCATAATATCACACAGAAAAAGTAAAAAGGGCTGCTAGCATCAATAGAACATGGATTTAACTATTCACACTGCTATACCTACA
>NW_007497729.1:0-268 GCF_000475195.1 Diaphorina citri
ACCTCGGCTGGGATTGAACCCACGCCCTCCTGTTTACCAGTCGAGCGCCTTGACCACTACACCACCGAGGCAGGTTATGTGACGAACACGAATAAAATTCAGTTTTTTCGTTCGTTCATAAAGTCCTTCTTACCTTTCCGAAACAAAATTGGTGGCGCCAATGATCACATCTTCCATATTTCTCACCATGACCGGCACCTTCCTACACCCGGGTGACTTGAGTATTCTCACGAGGAGCTTCAGGGTATCCTGGAGGACGTTCGGGGGA
>NW_007497730.1:0-268 GCF_000475195.1 Diaphorina citri
AGAATTTTTTTTTTCATCTTTGTGTTGGTCAACATGGCGATAAGGTAAGATTTCCGTACGGATTTTGTTCCCTCGTACTCGTACGGTAATGTACGGTAATACACCTGTAAACACTGTTTTTTAAGTGTTAATCAATAAAATATGTGACTTTTTTAACTACGGTAATGTACGGTAATACACCTGTAAACACTGTTTTTTAAGTGTTAATCAATAAAATATGTGACTTTTTTAACTTTGCTATTTTAAAAACTTGTCAAGGAACACTCCT
>NW_007497731.1:0-268 GCF_000475195.1 Diaphorina citri
AAGTTATACTATGAAAATAACGCGAAATTCGACTAAATTGTTGCATATTGCATACACAGAAACATGTACATGTATGTAGGTCTGTCTGTTACGGCGCTGTTACTCCGATGAACCTTTTGTTGTCCTCTTTTCAGGGAAAAACGGCTTGACTGATTTTGATGAAATTTTTTGTGGTTGTTGAGAAGAGTAGGTACTAAGGGTGACATAGGCTATTTAAATTTGTCATATTCCATCCCGATTCAAAATGGCAGCACCTCAAAGTTATGAC
>NW_007497732.1:0-268 GCF_000475195.1 Diaphorina citri
AGGTACATTATTTACATATCCCTTATTAAGTCTATACAAGATCAATCTTAATTTTTTAGTTATCATTTCAACATGAGCTTTGAATTTAAAGTCATAATCTATGTACATTCCCAGGTAACGGAAGTCTTGCTTGTATTCGATTTCAGGACAGCAGCATGTTCTATTATAAGACTCTATTTCTAGGCAAGATCTAGAGTGACATTTGATTTTGTTTTTCATTTTAAGATAAGTGTTCAATCGGCTATGAATGTTACCGATTACCAGTATC
>NW_007497733.1:0-268 GCF_000475195.1 Diaphorina citri
ATTGCCGGCTGTGAACATGATAATAAAGACATCAGAAAAAGAAGGGTTATTTTCGGATGGAGAGATCATTGACGAAATATAGAGCTACCTTCTCCCATAGAAGACACAACCTATGAATGAATGGTTTTTGAATTTGGCCTCTTGCTCCTGGGTTTACAAAGTGAATTTAAACACCATTTAAGTTTAACTTTTGGATTGAGCAATCTGATTGGTTGATTTCTAAAATTTCAGCCAATTAGATTGTTAAATCCACAAGATTAACTAAAAT
>NW_007497734.1:0-268 GCF_000475195.1 Diaphorina citri
TCTCGGTTTTCCGTTCGGCTGTGGTTTCAGTCTCCGGGCAAAATCAAGTTCCAACAACGAAAAGTCAGATAATTCTAGAGTATTGCATACGAGATTCAACAAAATACTTTCTAAATCTTGGAATGATTCACCCTGTTTTTCTTCAAGACCAAAAATAATAATATTCTTTCTCCGTTTGTCAAAGTCAAGTTGAGCTATAGCTGAGGAGTGTTTGGCTATCTCTGCTTTCATAGGTAACAAAGATTCCTTAAGAATGGTATCAAGTTTT
>NW_007497735.1:0-268 GCF_000475195.1 Diaphorina citri
ATTCAGGTTAGGTTAAGTTAGGTTAGATTAGGTTGGGTTGGGTTGGGTTAGGTTAGGTTAGGTTAGGTTGGGTTGGGTCAAGTTAGGTTGGGTTGGGTTAAGTTAGGTTAGATTAGGTTGGGTTGGGTTGGGTTAGGTTAGGTTAGGTTAGGTTGGGTTGGGTTAGGTTAGTTTGGGTTGGGTTGGGTTGGGTTGGGTTGGGTTAAGTTAGTTTGGGTTGGGTTAAGTTAGGTTGGGTTGGGTTAAGTTAGGTTGGGTTGGGTTAAGT
>NW_007497736.1:0-268 GCF_000475195.1 Diaphorina citri
GCCCTATCAAGGCAGACGAGATAAATTTTACGGATTGTCTTGGACTCGAACCACCAACCTCCAGATCCAAAGTCCAACGCGTTAACCACTACACCACTGAGCTTGCTAGATAAAATTGTACCTATTATCAACAGGTTGACACTGAGAAAAATACTCAGAGTTCTTTAGAAAGCGTTTCGAATAGAATAGATTTTTTTTAAGAGGTTTTGACAGAGGGAACTGTAACTGCTATGGTCTTATCGTCCCGAAATCGAAGAGAGAAGGAAGA
>NW_007497737.1:0-268 GCF_000475195.1 Diaphorina citri
TTTCTCTCATTAGAATTGTAGGTACGAACATGGGACCCCATTTTACAAAATGATCGTAGATAGATGAAACCGATCAAGCTAAGAGTAGGTACTACCTTTTAACATTGAATTTGATATGTTTAGGTAAAATATAGACTTCATGTAGATACCTATCTGTGGACTTGGTCCATCAAATCATTCAAGTGCCAACACTTGGTCTGGTTTATTATAAGATCTACGAATAATTGCGTAAAATTTACACCTTACATTGTAAACCGCACTTAAAACA
>NW_007497738.1:0-268 GCF_000475195.1 Diaphorina citri
TATACTGAATTCTGCCCTATCAGCATACAACCAATTGTCAGTTCATGTCTAAACAAAGGTCTCCTCTTCATTCTTTCACTGTTGAACTTGCAAAATCGTATGTGCTTCCTTTTTAGGCATTTTGCGAGGATTGTTAGCTTAGGCGACGTTTGTAGAGCGTATATTAACATGTATTGTTTTCTACAAATGACCACTGTTCGCATTCCTTCGACTTTTCCCAGTGTGTCTATCACTCGGGGTCATACTGCTGACATGGTTCACACGTGAA
>NW_007497739.1:0-268 GCF_000475195.1 Diaphorina citri
AATTTTTCGGTTAGTACATAGTTAAATGTAAACTAAATGATATGTCTGTTGAACGGATTGTCTGATTTTGGTGGAATTTTTCTCATTGGATTTCCGATTTGATCGGTCCATGAGGGATTTCATAGAGGCCCTTTCCCTGAGTGGGTTCTACTGTTCACTGAAGAGCTAGTAGAACTCTCACTGAAACGTAAACAATATCCTCAAACCCAGTGTGGTCCTTCTAGAAATTTTCGCATGGTGTATGACCTCTTGAAGCTTATGCCTAAAA
>NW_007497740.1:0-268 GCF_000475195.1 Diaphorina citri
AGATACTTTGTCCAGGGACCACAATCAATATTTTGCTAATTTAAAATCAAAAAGAAGATTTCGTATCTGATTGGTGCAATGTCGTTTGTAATCAGATACGAGATAGAGCTTAAATTTTTAAACCAGCCAATGTCGATGTGGGTCCTACAAACCATTAAATCAGTCAGTTTTAGTGTTTTAAATTATTATTATTATTATTATTTTCCAAATATTACAATGTATTACAAATGGGTAAAATAATGAAAAACGGCGGAATAAAAACAGAAGC
>NW_007497741.1:0-268 GCF_000475195.1 Diaphorina citri
AGAGCGAGCGATTTTTTTTTTTTATATATATTTTTCAATTAAAATTATTTTATGAAATACAAATTCATTCCAATTTTCAACAAAGATTAATTTTAGTTTTAAAGCTTAAGTGAAATGGAAGTATTAAACATGTCAAAACAAAAGAGATCATCAGAAAATACGATAAAGAACAATGGAAATTTATTTCTTTAATTGTTTATCTTTCAGTTCTAATTCTCCCAACTCCTCTTCTCTTCTTCTACCTCCTCCTCCTCCTCCTCCTCCCCCC
>NW_007497742.1:0-268 GCF_000475195.1 Diaphorina citri
GCTTTCCAACCATGTATGACACATTTGGACGAAATTTCTCCAAGCTCCAGTGTGAATGAAAGTTCGCGCGAAAAAAATTTCCATATACTGCATATAAGGTCGTGACTTGAATCGTTGGTGAGCGAATTGAACTGTGTTCCGACACCTAATTTTTGATCAGAGTATATTATTAAGAAAGCTGAAAAAACGGGCTTTCCAACCATGTATGACACATTTGGACGAAATTTCTCCAAGCTCCAGTGTGAATGAAAGTTCGCGCGAAAAAAAT
>NW_007497743.1:0-268 GCF_000475195.1 Diaphorina citri
TACAAGAATCTTGGAAATTTCGTGGAAAAAGGCTTTCTTGGAAAATGAATATCTTGGGAAAGAGGTAAGGGAAAGCGCAGGTCTGCAGGATAAGGTAATCGTTGCCAACTTTGAGCAAGTGGTTTTATTAGCTGAAATAGTGCTTGCCAAATTTGAGCAAGTGGTTTTAAAAGCCGAAAGGGTTGCAAGTTAATTCGTCAACAAAAATTTACCTCTCTCCAGATGAGATGAAAATCCAAAATATGACTTCGCCCCTGATCAGAGTGTA
>NW_007497744.1:0-268 GCF_000475195.1 Diaphorina citri
TATTATGGTGAACTATAGACTATAGTGGGTATATTTGTAGTCTAGCCGTCATTATTTACAATAGATAATGTCATAATGAGGGTTTGTGTTTGTGTGTTTTTTGTCACTGTAAATATTGTAAGTATGTAGGTACTAGTATAAATAATGCAAGGTGAAATCTCTTAATTGCTACTGGCTACCGTAGTCGTCACAGATTCAGTCCTTCTGCTGCCTACCGTAGACCTAATACAACCCCATATCCCCTTCTGGTTCTACCGTAGCGTAGTCT
>NW_007497745.1:0-268 GCF_000475195.1 Diaphorina citri
CCTCTTCTATGCGCCTCGGTTTTGGGCTTTGCTGACTTCCAGCTTTTCACTCAACTCCTGTTTCATATTGTCCATTCATCTTATCTTAGGTCTTCCTCTTTCCTCTGTCTCTTTTGCCTCTAACTTCCATATCTCTCAACCTTTTACCAACATATTCTTGATCTTTCCTTTCAACGTGTCCAAATACTTTCTATGTTCTGTAATGATAAGTAGGAGAAGGGGATTAAAAACCCCTGTAGAAAGGAAAGGGAGCAGTGCTTCACTAGAT
>NW_007497746.1:0-268 GCF_000475195.1 Diaphorina citri
CCCTCTGGAGGTACAGGTAAACTGGAGCAACCAGTAACCAGTTTGAAGAATCCTCTGGGTCTTGGGATGGCTGATGATCCGAGCCCTCCGCTTTACAAGTGTCCCCACATCCAGGGACTTTTCTTGAGGAATCCAGGAACCTTTGGTAGCATCATCCAAAATGTCCAAATTGTGAACCGTTGAAAACTCGAGTTAGTCTTCAATCTTCATGCAACTGGAAAAGGCTGCGTGCGATCCTCGTTAAAAAGTCTGGAAAAAAGAGAAAATC
>NW_007497747.1:0-268 GCF_000475195.1 Diaphorina citri
CTGGAGGGAGAAAAAGGGTAAGATGGGTTAGCCCAGTGGTAACTTGCTTGTCATGCAGAAGGTCCCGGGTTCAAATTTCACCAGCGACAAAAATTTGTATTTCTTTTTCTATTGCAAATATTTCAATGGGTTACTTTTTGGAGTTCTTGTGTTGACTCAGTACCTAAAAGGGAAGTATTGTGTCTCTTATCACCCATCTGATTAGGGACTTACAATGGAATGGGTATGGTACAACACAGACCAAATGAGCCTGATGTAGCAGTTGTTT
>NW_007497748.1:0-268 GCF_000475195.1 Diaphorina citri
CTAGTACACGAGAGAGAAGAGAGTTTGGTGGATTGTAAGACAGAACGGGAGAAGGGTGGAGGTTGAAAACAAAGGATTGAGTCCCTCTTGGAAGACAACGTCAAGTCTCAATACGTGATTCAAGAGCGCTCCAAACAATGGCCTATCATCCTCTGTGTAGCAGTCAGCTCTCTTGGTGCTTGAAACTCCAACCATACTACCACTTCCGTCGTCTCTCCTTCTACTCTTCACCACACGAGCTTCCTATTTTGTTCACAAGTTGCTTTTG
>NW_007497749.1:0-268 GCF_000475195.1 Diaphorina citri
ATTCGGAAAAAATCGGATGAAACTCACAAGTGGGAACGGGCCTTTAGGAAGTTGGGATCGCAATAAATATTTTTCAAGCCAAAATTTCTACAGTGTATGTTTCTTATGTACTGTGGATGACAACTTAGACAGCTAGAAAGCGGATAGTTGGGCAAGTACTTACCATGATTGTTATTAACGATGACACTGTCTGGACTTGAAGTTTCAGTCGGACTGGATGGCTCAGAGTTTGGTTCTTTCTTGATACTGAAATCACACGGAGGTCCAA
>NW_007497750.1:0-268 GCF_000475195.1 Diaphorina citri
GTATATCTGAGACGTTAATGGCATAGCTCCCGTCAGTACTCAAGCAGTGGATATTCGTGTAATCTTTTCTAATGAAAAATATGGGCGATAAAAATTTCGTTTTGTTGACTTAACGAGTCGCGGATGCACGATATTTTTGATCTCGAAAATGTTTGTCGATCACAGCCATGACGATGTTGTAACTACAGTGCATTTCAGTGACTTTTCTGACGAAATTCCTGTATGTCTATCAAGCTCGGGGACCTTTTTTTTAAATAAATTTATTTTA
>NW_007497751.1:0-268 GCF_000475195.1 Diaphorina citri
CTCCAAAACTCTCAAAAAAAAAAAAAAGAAAAGAAATCTAATACACAAAGGAAAAATTTGGGCAAAAATAGGATAGGAGGAGGATGAGGAGAAGGAAAATCTGAAAATTGTGTTTGAAGTGATTTTAAGCATAAACGTTCGAAGATTTTTAGAAGGATGTGACTTGAAGGCTTGCGATGGCACTTATATGTATGTCTTTTGAAAGTTTATACAAGCCGATATTACATTTCTAATATTTTCATCCCTTCTCTCTCTCTCTCTCTCTCTC
>NW_007497752.1:0-268 GCF_000475195.1 Diaphorina citri
TCAACTTTACTGTGATTGTCGAGAAATCTGCTGTCTTGAAGAACGCCAAAAACGATAAATTTATAGCTCAACTTATAGAACTCCTATCTTCTTTGATCAAATATTACTATCGATTTCATTATACACTTTGCCAGGAGACGCTAAGCATTCTATAGAACACCTAGGTTTTCTATAGAATGTCGATATTATATAGATTGCCGGTAACATAATACAACTTTCTTTTTCATCCTGAAGTCCCATCTCTAGGTTTGCACCCCCTATAGTAATT
>NW_007497753.1:0-268 GCF_000475195.1 Diaphorina citri
GGATAGGAGAAAGCCAGCAGTTCCAAGAAAAAAAAACCCCTATCCGAATAAAATAGGGAATTCCCGGGGCGGGAATCGAACCCGCGACTAGTTCTGATTAGGCTGGCTCGCACAAACTTTTGTCCTGAAAGATTCGACGTTATAATATGTATTCCTAAAAGTTACGTAAATGTTTGGAGTTACGTAATCTTTCAGACATGCCATGCTATTGAATTGAATTGAATACAAAGTCCATCCTCTTTTTTTTTTTTTTTTTTTTTTTTTTTTT
>NW_007497754.1:0-268 GCF_000475195.1 Diaphorina citri
CTTTTCCCTGACTTTTCCAGTCTCCATGAAATTCCCTGACTTTTCCCGGTTTTCCAGTCTGGTAGACACCCTGTCAGGTGCATAGGGAAATCTGTGTAGGTACTGCCAGAACACTGTGACAGAAACATGTCATGAACAATAGACCACAAAAGAGTTGTGGTAGATCTGCTTGTTTAAATTTAACATGCTCTTGCTGGATGTGGTTCAAATTAATAGTGACATAGAATAGGTAAGTAGTTTCATGCATTAGCTAGACCACTATCTGAGA
>NW_007497755.1:0-268 GCF_000475195.1 Diaphorina citri
CTCTCATTCCCCTTGTCACTTTTCCTCCTTCATTCTTTCTCATTTCCCCTCCTCCGCCTTTTCTTTCCTCTCTCTCTCCCTCTTCTCTTCTTTATCTATACCTTCTCCTCGTCTTTCTGTGTTTTTGTTCCTTTCCTCTTGTTCTTTCTTTCTCCTTTCTCTCTCTCTTCTCTTTTTTTTCTCTTCCTCCCCCGCCTTCCCTGTCTTATTATTTTCTTTATATTCACTCCTAAGCTCTTTGCCTTCTCTCTCCCACTCTCTCTCTCTC
>NW_007497756.1:0-268 GCF_000475195.1 Diaphorina citri
GTGAAATTCCCTGACTTTTCCAGTCTCCATGAAATTCCCTGACTTTTCCCGGTTTTCCAGTCTGGTAGACACCCTGATAAAATTAGCAATAGGTGTTATATTTTTATACCTGCAAGTTATCTAACCCGTATGCATGAGCCTTTTTTGGTACTAGGACGACCTTTAGGATGATCATTCACGCTTCGACTGTCGGATAGGCCTAGGACCATTCGACTTGGTCTGTCAGACCACCGGAGCAGAAAAAGCTTCTGACTTCAGTCCTCAGATC
>NW_007497757.1:0-268 GCF_000475195.1 Diaphorina citri
ACGTACCTCAAACGGATTGGAGGCATGAAATGCCTTCGTCCAGGGATGGCTTGTAGGAGTAGAGATCTAAAGGGTAACGATAGTAATGGGGAAAATGGGAAATTAAGAAATTAGTTATGGGGAAAATGGGAAATTGAGTAGCACGTGGTCTTGATATAATGGGCGTGGTCCGCCACGTGGCATGTAAAATAATTGAGTTAAGTAGGTAATTATTGACTAAATTAAGTAATTTTTAAGTAGATTTTAATTATTCAGTAAGTACATTGAG
>NW_007497758.1:0-268 GCF_000475195.1 Diaphorina citri
CATTGCACATCTCAAAGGCCACAAGTCAGAAAGTCACAATGGAAACAATAATTTTAAATATTATTTATCTTCCATGTATGCCTATGATTTTCTATGAAAAACCAATATTACATTACAAGCCGAGGTGGGGGGTGGTGGTAGGTTAAAAACACGTATAGGGTAAGAAAGAAGCAGAAGGAGAAGAAAATTGTAGAATAAATAACACATAAAAATCCTCTACCTAATACCTTCATACTCCCCCATCCCTCTCAGCAAGAGAATAGGAAAT
>NW_007497759.1:0-268 GCF_000475195.1 Diaphorina citri
ATAGGATCTTCATTAAAGAAAGTATAGGAACTTCATTAAAGAAAGTATAGGAACTTCATTAAAGAAAGTATAGGATCTTCATTAAAGAAAGTATAGGATCTTCATTAGCCAACGGAGATAGTACGTTGAATGGACCAGTTCCCAACGGATCTCTGTTTAACGTTGGATGTGGTTAGTACCTGGATGGGTTAGCATCTGGACAATCGCGTGTTGCTAACTTTTCTCTGCCCCACTCAGGCTGTGTGAGGTTCATGTGAGGAGACGCGGG
>NW_007497760.1:0-268 GCF_000475195.1 Diaphorina citri
GGAATTATATCCTCAATTATGAATTTGATGTCAATAATGGAGTTCTAGGATTAAGTGGTGGATGGCAGGATACCCCAGTTCACCCAATGGTTAATTGCTATTATCCAGTTGTTACGATTCACAACAGAACCTACGATTCACAACAGATCGACTTTATTGCACCCAGATCAGATAATATATCGTATCCTGTTGGAAATTCAAAATATGATATGCTCCTCTAAAATCTTACTGTGGTTATTTCAGTCAATTCGGTGAAACGGACAAGCTA
>NW_007497761.1:0-268 GCF_000475195.1 Diaphorina citri
TTCGCGGGCCGCAAAAATGAGTTCGCGGGCCGCATGCGGCCCGCGGGCCGCGCGTTGGACAAGCCTGACCTACAGTCTCTAGGTAGGTACCACTTACCTACTCTAGACGAAAAGACAAAATAATTATGCACGAATCTACGGTAGGTATTGCCTAATATTTACAGTTATGAAGATACCTATAGGTCCATAGTGATCATAATGTAATGTGAGGGCCGAAATGGCAATAAAATTTGAATATCCAATTTTATACCTGAGTTCCCACCTACCT
>NW_007497762.1:0-268 GCF_000475195.1 Diaphorina citri
AATGCACTTTTTGGGTACTTTTACATCGGAATAGGACTCTACCTCGAAAAAAATTGTCATTTGGTTGTGCCCCATTGCGATGGTAAAATTCGTTTGAACATTTTTACAACCCACTTTTTCCTATCTTTTCCCTGATACCTATTTCTGTAAAATTAGGTTCTGTAGAAATCCTTTTACACTTGTAATGCCCCCACTGGTCGCTACTCGATTAAAGCAGCTACTCAATTGTCCTCACGAGGCTGAGTGCACCCCGAACTCCAAGCACAGA
>NW_007497763.1:0-268 GCF_000475195.1 Diaphorina citri
TATCAATATGCAATGCTGAACTCATAGCCATCCAGTACGCGATCCATTTCATCATATCCACTTTACCTCAAGTACCTATTCCTAGATTTGTGCTTTGCTCGGATTCTTTGAGCGCCCTCCAAACCATACAAAATGTCCTATCACCGAATCCTATTGCCATAGAAATAAGAAACCTCCTGCATGAACACCGATCAGAGTTCCATCTCGAATTTGTCTGGGTTCCCTCTCATGTGGGAATACCAGGCAATGAAGAGGCAGATAGACTCGC
>NW_007497764.1:0-268 GCF_000475195.1 Diaphorina citri
GAAGTGTTGGACCTGCGGCGCCAGAGGTCACATCCAGAGCGATTGTCGAGAGCGTCGCCGCTTCGAGACGTTCCTTTCACGACCAACAACCAGAAGCGAGACCCGAGAGAAGTTAGTCAATCCGTCCCCGTTCCAGTCACCAGTAGAGCGGCGTAGCGACGCGGAGCAGAAACGCAAACAAGAGACGGACACAGACAACCCTGTGGAGAGTGGGCAAGTTCAACCGTCAAGTTGCCCAGAGAACATTCATGTCCATAGTGTGCGTGGC
>NW_007497765.1:0-268 GCF_000475195.1 Diaphorina citri
CCATCAGGATAAAATCCGCCCCGGGCGGGAATCGAACCCACGGCCTAGCGCTTACAAGGCAGACGCACTACGAACTAAGCTAACTAGCCTGGGCAAAAGTCATTTGGTTTTCCTTTCTAAAACTGGGTCGTATTTTGGATAAGTCGTATTTTCCTTTCTGAAACTGAAGACCATTTCCCCACTTAGGAAACTCATTTAATCTCTTTTGGCGTAGTAGTGGTATAGCGCCAATGAAAATGCAAGATGGCGCGCCATCTTGCGCCATCTT
>NW_007497766.1:0-268 GCF_000475195.1 Diaphorina citri
TTTCTTGATTTAGGTTCCTCTTCTCCATCTCTCACGATCTTGTGCTTCGTCCTTTATTTCTTCAAATGTCCTTCCTTTTAATATGTCCATCAGCATTCCGAATTTCTTCCTTCCTCTCGATCTCGTTCTTTCAATTCTTCCTTCTAGCCTTATATTATCTTCCTTCTAGGCTTATAAGAGACACTAGCCTTATACAGGGTGTCTACCAGACTGGAAAACCGGGAAAACCGGGAAAAGTCAGGGAATTTCATGGAGACTGGAAAAGTCA
>NW_007497767.1:0-268 GCF_000475195.1 Diaphorina citri
TTCACCTCATAATCTTGGCAAACTCTGGCGTTATAGATGCGTATTATGGTAAGTACCGTTGGGAGGGGACACACTATTATTTTGCCAAACCTCAGGGTTAATTTTATGCCTAATATCCAGTTATTCTTCTTTTCAGGTTGTGTGCCTGATGTCTGACTACATCTTGCCCGAGGACGACCATTATGCCAATCTGTTTCCAGACTTCCCGCAGAAAGTCCTGAAGATCACCTGAACACCGCATTCAATTCTGGCATCATTATCACTATAG
>NW_007497768.1:0-268 GCF_000475195.1 Diaphorina citri
GCGATTATGTTCGCGGATTTCGCGATTATGTTCGCGGATTTCGCGATTATGTTCGCGGATTTGGCGATTATGTTCGCGTCCCGAATCGACAGTATTTGATCCCAACTTGAATAATCGACGGCCGTCGCATCGACTATGTATGGACTATGTATGGACTATGGACACAGCTTAAGAAACACTTTCTTTGTTCTGTTGAGAAATTATTGAAGGACTTTGTGATCTACATTATTTATTTTATCAGGTTGAAAATCGGATATGTTGCGAAACA
>NW_007497769.1:0-268 GCF_000475195.1 Diaphorina citri
TCAAACACAAGAATGCTGACATACTGGGAAATCTCTTACCTCGAGACGAGAAGGAATCATTTCTCAACACTAAAGTGGCAAACGTTCTAGTTGACAGAGATCAGAATGGGAGAAGAGTACTACTCATTTGCATTGGAAGTAAGTTAACTTACTTTAGGAGATAAGAAAAATTTCAAAGATCTCCCAAATTAAAATCCGTCGATTCCCGGCAGTTTTTTCGGTCCTGTGCTTGGAATACGGAATGCACTCAGTCTCATGAAGACAACTA
>NW_007497770.1:0-268 GCF_000475195.1 Diaphorina citri
ACTTCTACAGAATTTCCATCTACCTATCTATACGTGTTTTTTCGGAAAACTGAGATTTGGGGATCAGAGGAAAAAAAAAGAGCAAATTGGGGAAAGTAATTAAAAGACCCAAAATGAGAGAAATTTATGACCTACAGTGCTACAGTCTACACAGTTTCGTCTGCTTTTAAAATGATTGTGTCATAAAAAAAGGCTCACAAGTTTTTCTTCCCCCGTCAATGCCTCTTTATGGATTTGTCATCATATTGAAATACCTCCACAGTTCCAC
>NW_007497771.1:0-268 GCF_000475195.1 Diaphorina citri
AAAAAAAAAAAAAAAAAAATATTATCGAGGTACCGTACCTTTATAGCTAATGACCATCGTAAACACTCATCAGGCTATATTATTGCAAATAAAACGATATGTCTATCTATCTATCTTTGGATTACCTATGCCCCTTTTTCGGCAGATATCTATTTCACCTGGACCAAAAGGTCGTAACATTTTTTGGCAACCATTTGGTCCTTTTTTATTTCCTTTTAGAAAACATTAAGGTCAATGGCGCAAGGTTTCGCCTGCGGCCCCCTGGTTC
>NW_007497772.1:0-268 GCF_000475195.1 Diaphorina citri
AGAGGTAAACCATCGTTGGATTTTCAGAAAAGTGAGGCACACAAATTCGTTTTTTATGACCGCCTTGCAACTAATTTACGTATGCAAAGTGCTTAGCACCAAAAGTCAAAATTTCGGTGGTGTGGTTAGGACGTAGATTTCGGATCTGAAGGTTGGTGGTTCGGGGTACAACCGTACAACATGGAAAATAACTATTTAAATGTGATTAAATGATTACCTGTGACTATATGCTTCAACATTTCAATCCTAATGAATAGAAGAGGTTCAA
>NW_007497773.1:0-268 GCF_000475195.1 Diaphorina citri
TATATCCTCAGTCGCTTCTCAAATACAGTTATCAATTTGTGTACCAATCTATCTTCCACAAGATCTACATTGATGATGTTCATATATGAAGGTACCGAACATTCTGCTCTCCTGCCATTCTGCAGGTTTGGAAGCTCAGAGTTTTTATTATTGTCTATTCATGTTTTGTTTTGTTTGTTTTATTGTTTTATTTTATTGACGGGACGAACCCAGTATACATATTTGAACAATATACACAATACACAAAGAAGACTTACTTAAATATAAA
>NW_007497774.1:0-268 GCF_000475195.1 Diaphorina citri
AAAAAAAGATGGGTCAAGCTTATACCTACGAATCTGCAAGCCAAGAAAACACAAACCTACTAGAAATCTGAGTTCAATTCTAAACAAACATAAAATAAATATGGACAAACCCACTTCACTGATAGTTTTGTCACATGCTTGGACACAAAGTGGACCATGATTCTCATTATGTTCAACTATGTATTTAGCGAAAGCTTTATCCATGAATAGCCACCGGGTAGAAGTGCTTTGTACGCGGAGGACAAAAGAAGATATTTAGGCGCTTGTA
>NW_007497775.1:0-268 GCF_000475195.1 Diaphorina citri
ACCCCGCCGGGAATCGAACCCGGGTCTCCCGCGTGCAAGGCGAGCGCAGTGACCACTACGCCATGGGAGCTGACTCAGACATCAAACTAAAGTCATCAGAGCAAGGATGGTAGCCAATATTCGAAACGAACAGACCCACGAAGACGGCGGCTGGGATTGAACCCGTGGTCTCCTGTTTACCAGGCGAGCGTCTTGACCACGCTACCACCGAGGCAGGTGAAATCGTTCCATTCTCCTGTCAACAAATTGATTTTTCCTTCAGGTTCCA
>NW_007497776.1:0-268 GCF_000475195.1 Diaphorina citri
CTCATTTCGTTTGTTCTATGAAAGACGTCGGTATCTTTATTCTGCCCCAAGGCACGTTTTAGCAAAGTACCAAATAGGTAGTCTGTCTAAATGGTATAATCGTTGTTTGGTGACATACAAGATATACCAGAGTATTTCATACGTAGTTGTGCTTAGCCAGTAAATTCCTCGGCCTTCCTTATCATCTCTTTGTTCTTGACATTACTCTTCGACAATCTCTCTCTAGGTTTGTTTGTTTTGTTGTTTTTTTTTTTTTTTCAATTCCTGA
>NW_007497777.1:0-268 GCF_000475195.1 Diaphorina citri
GATTTTCTTTTGCTAGCAAGTCTACGTGAATAAGTTCTTTATATCCAAAGTTTTTTGTCAGTTTGAAATTATCTATGTCGATCAGGCGTTTTTGTATTGACGAACGTCTAAACTACAGTTATACTACAGTTTCCCCTCGTTGTAAGGACCTGAAGAGATGCCGCCTAACTCGATGTTCTCAATGAGATTAAAACGGGGATAAGTTCGTTCAAGTATGAAAAAGACGGGTCTAATTTTTTATTCCTCGAAAATGTCGTTGAAAAAAGTT
>NW_007497778.1:0-268 GCF_000475195.1 Diaphorina citri
GAAAACTTACTGCGGAAAGTTTTGAGAAATCTACTGTCAGATGTAAGTGAACTTATTGGAAGATGTCTTGAGTGAAATAATTCTGAGACATCTTGAGTAAACTTATTGCGAAAAAATCTTGAATAAACTTATTAAGGACTTTTAATTTTGTTGAGCATAAATGCTTGTCACAAATGTCGTTCCCTGCTTGATGCACTACGCTAAATTTTATGACTTGACTAGGACTCGAACCACCAACCTCCAGATCCGAAGTCCACGGCGCTAACCA
>NW_007497779.1:0-268 GCF_000475195.1 Diaphorina citri
GAGCGGGGGCAAAGTTTATATTGGAAAAGTTGACGTCAATTTGTGACTAATGTGAGTTCGGGACACAATATTGACGGGGGAAGTGCGAGGAAAAGTTTTCTGTGTGTGAGGGAAAGTAGGTAATTAGGAAATAGGAAGTATATGCGATGTGAAACATCATCATTGTGTTTGGAATCAAAATGCTAAATACTAATATACAGGGTGAACACGAAAAACGTTACCAAAAGGAAGCATTTCTGAGGTCATTTCCAACAAAAAATATTCCATA
>NW_007497780.1:0-268 GCF_000475195.1 Diaphorina citri
TCTCTCTTCGATTTCGGGACGATAAGACCATAGCAGTTACAGTTCCCTCTGTCAAACCTCTTTAAAAAAAAAAAATCAATAACACGAAAATGTTGTTTGAAACAGTCGCCCTGTAATTTATTAGCCAACCGTTTATTTTTATTTTTTATTTTACATACTAGCTATGAGCTGTACCTACCTACATTATGGGGACATGCCATAAGTAGGCAGCAGTTTCGTTCTCTCTCTCTCTCTCTCTCTCTCTCTCTCTCTCTCTCTCTCTCTCTCT
>NW_007497781.1:0-268 GCF_000475195.1 Diaphorina citri
TTAAATCATCACAGATCACACCACAGATGTGTGGAAAAGATTTGGTTAAATCATCACAGATCACACCACAGATGTGTGCAAAAGATTTGGTTAACCCATCACACCGTAAGATTTTGCTTGGGACGCTCGTTTGGAAAAGATTTGGTTAACCCATGACGTGTGAGAGGCTGATTAATGATTATGATGTGATCTTTTGGCACAGCCCTCTAACTACATAGAAGATATCAAAAATTTATTTCAACTGGTGAATTTGGCACATCCACTAATT
>NW_007497782.1:0-268 GCF_000475195.1 Diaphorina citri
ACTGTTCTGCCTATCATAATTATCGGCAGTTGAGAGCACACAAGGAAGTGCCTGTGTCTGTACCGAATGCAACTCCTAATACCAGGGGCGATCACAGCCTAACCGGGCCCCGGTAACTCCAACAATAGACCCCTCATCGCATTGCAACATTTTGTTACAACAAGAACAAGAGAATGACAGGTACATATTAATAACGTTCTCGAGATATTTTGTTTAAGAGACAGATATACACACAGACGGACTAATGGCTGAAAATTTGGATTTAGGC
>NW_007497783.1:0-268 GCF_000475195.1 Diaphorina citri
TTTTTAGTAAAATAATAATAATAATAATAATAATAATAATAATAATAATAATAATAATAATAATAATAATAATAATAAAGAACACCGTCAGTTTTTTCTCCCATACAGTTTTTTCTTGTTTCTGTAAGGCCAGCTACTCACTATCAGATAGACCTAACAGGTACGGCTGAAAAAGTCCCTCTGTCAGGTTTACCTGATACCTGATGAGCACACACACTATCAAGTCTGACAGGTAGACCTAATCAGGTCTACCTGATAGTGAGTGGCT
>NW_007497784.1:0-268 GCF_000475195.1 Diaphorina citri
GGGTGACCGTCTTTCCAATCACAATCACATACTGCTGGCTTTTCCTGACCCCACTCAGGCTAGGTGAGGTTAATGTGAGCAGGCGAGTAGCTTGTCACCGAAAGAAGGGTTAAGCTCCTGTCACTGAAAGCTTTTGCTGTCTTAGCACTACTTGCAGTGGCTTTAAACCACTACCAAGTATGGAGTATTGAAGAACCTCAAGTATAGTAAGATATCGTCAAATTCTCATTCCCATAAGAGGTTAAAATTTCGTTTGGATACGAACCCT
>NW_007497785.1:0-268 GCF_000475195.1 Diaphorina citri
TTCTATATGAATGATTAGTAGATAACGTTGAGCGTTGTAGGTAGATAAGGTTAGCATCAACAGGTAGAGTGGTATAGGTAGGTAATTATAGGTACAAGGTAAGGTTAGATACTTACCTCAGAAGAATAATATTAGTAAAAAAAAAAATAATGATAATAATAAAAAAAATTGTGTTAAGCATAAATGCTTATCACAAATGTCGTTCCCTGCTTAATGCACTACGCTAAATTTTACGACTTGACTTGGACTCGAACCACCAACCTCCAGA
>NW_007497786.1:0-268 GCF_000475195.1 Diaphorina citri
TGAAAGGAATCCTGCTGCGCTGTAACATCACGGTCTGCTGAGAACAATAGACCTTATATGCTATTGATTTGTGGTTTCTAAGCGAAAGAACAGAATACCGCTTCTAGATCTCGAGATAAATCAATTTAAAAAAAAAAAGTAAAATACGTATCGTGACAACGTACCCTCACTAGTGATGGGTAAATACCCAGGTACTTATTTTTGGGGTAAATACCCAATTTTTATAAATACCCGGGTATTTTCAATTTTAAGCTCTAAAGTTCTTTAG
>NW_007497787.1:0-268 GCF_000475195.1 Diaphorina citri
AAGGTCAACTCTATTTTTAATGATAATTCTTGACAGGTTTTTTTCTGAGGTTTGGGATTTAAAAACTCAAACTTTATCCTCTGTTGGTAATTTTTCGACAAAAAAGTCGACAGGTCTTCTTCTTGAACTTTTACTACTGGTTCAATAGTTTCATCAACTCCAATTCTTCATGTTTGTACTCTAATTCTCTATTTCAGAAACGATCAAAGTGTATGACGGCAACCTGTCGGTAAGACGGAGGATATTTCGACCAATCACAGTGTCCCGT
>NW_007497788.1:0-2408 GCF_000475195.1 Diaphorina citri
AATAGATAGAGGAGTTTTACATAGGCTTACCTTGCATTAATGAGGGTAAACGATTTTTTTTTCATAGGATCGTTAGGTGTGGTGGGGAAAGTGGATCGTTAGGTATAGGATTTTTCGTAAAGCGAAGCTTTTCAAATTAACCATTGAGCTTTATGCTTTTTTCTAGGTACCCTAATAGCGGGAAAACCCGCCATAAAACGGATTTTCGGCCGTATTTCGGCAATTTTTCAGCCACCAAGAATTCTCCCATCAGATTTCGAGGTCTCAAATTAGTTTTTACTATCACCTCAAATTTGGTGTTATACTTCCCCATCATACCTAACGATCCTATGAAAAAATAAATAAATAAAATAAATAATAAAAAAAATCGTTTACCCTAATTATGTAAGGTGGACCTCCTCTATCAATAAAACTATACATAAAAGCAACGAGTGAGTAGATACTGATACTGGTGAGTTCATATGAAAAGAACACAAATGCCATAAAAAAATAAAATAAAATATAATAATAATAAAAAAATAAATATCAGACAACAACATAACAACTCAATAGTCAGTTGCCCAGAAGAAGCCTAAAAACTAAGGCGAAACTCGAGTCGGTGAATAAAACACAAGTACCTATCCAATAATAATATAAAAAGGTAAGAATAATGTCTCAAAAAATAATAATCAAAAATGGTAAATACGACAGTAAAAAAAAAACAAAAAAAAAAAAAATCACGACAATCTAAAACTCAAAAATGGTAAACAAGATGGATAATGAAACTCCTCGGTTTAGGTCCTAACCGAGGAAACAAACGCGTGGTTTCAAAATCAAGACAACGACGGACTAGCGCTAAACAATTTGCGGAATTTCGAAGAAGTATCTATTGTTAGAAACGCCACTTTTCTTGCAAACCTCACGTCCGCGGTTAGTGAGCTCAAACTCTCGAGTTTCGTCCTTGTCAGAAACCGGGCCTTCAAAGTTCTGAATTTTATGTGTAATTCCTCTATACTCAGTCTTTCTATTGACGAGAGTTTCTCTACGTGTCAACCTCGGACCACATCCTCCACTGCATTGCTATGGAAATCAGTCCAGATTTAAGTGAGAGTAAGACTCTCATTTGAATTCAATGCTAGTCTCATCTCTATCAAGTCGATCGGAATAGATTTGTGGGTATACAGCGTCTAGAGCTGACTGGTTAAAAGTTTTATTCTGCGCGCTCGGGATTCATGTGGTAAGCTTCACTCCTATTTGCTATCACTGGTTTAGAGCAGTATATCTGAGCTGGTTGATTGTAACCCAGATCGCCAGGCTTTATAAGATCTAAAAAAATGCACAGTGACTAGACATATTGACACTAAATGTGGAACTTTGCGGTACATCTGATGCACATTCGTCTGTGCTGGAAATTGCTCGATAATACGGGCGCGGAAACTCGCTACACTGATGGCGGGCGTATGATACCCCGAATATTGGTGACTCGGTAGAATCACAGAGAATCACTGCAGATACCAGGTTGATTTGATCAATTAGTCTGCGTTAAGCCGTGGTTCCTGAAGTTTCTGTATCCTCAGCTAGGTAACGCGGTCTATGGTTACTGAGTGAAGTGTGAAGAATGTTTTACTATTGTGAATGTGGAAAGTTTTGTAAAATCACTCCTGCTATCGTACTTATAATACTCAGTAACCACCTAGATTAACATATAAGAAGAGATAAACTCCCGGCGCCAGTACGCGCGCAGATCGAACCCGGACTCTGCGTTGCACATGATTCGTGTGTGAACGTTTCTAGGCCCAATATATGGACTGAGCGCTCATTATTACGAGGCTTGTAAATACTGGACTCCCAGGCATGTTGCGCTCGTGTAAGCGAAGATGCGTGCATATACTAGTACTATGTTTCGAATATAATTAACGATAGTCAAATGCGGTT
Source organism: Diaphorina citri (assembly GCF_000475195.1). NCBI lineage: Eukaryota > Metazoa > Arthropoda > Insecta > Hemiptera > Psyllidae > Diaphorina > Diaphorina citri. The sequence goes on from NW_007497788.1 coordinate 1,915, forward strand.
TACTGAATGATGTCAAGGAAACACGATTGGCGGGTGAACAAACACTCGGTACTTCCGGGTTTGGGTGAATAATTGGTTTCTAATCGTCTAGCGATGATCATCTAAAATTCGAGATGTTAGAAACAGGCGCTCTTTGAACTATAAGATATGGGTTTTTATATGGTATATTGGTTATACGAATTAAGTTTTTTATTAATGAAATACAGGAAATTAATTTGCGTATATTCCTGTAGACTCGAGTACAGAGATTTTATTGTCTCTATAATAATGCAAAATGATTCTTCTATTTATAATTGTATATTATAAACCGGACTTGCTAGTTTAGTAGTAAAGAAACACAATGGCTAACAGGTAACCGTTAATTATTCAATGGGTACGAAAAAACAATGATTCAGAAGAAATGATAATTAATATTCACATATTTATGGGACGAAGAAATTTTGATTCGAGGAATTTGATTTACCCTCTGGGGAGGTGAAAGCTCGGATCAACAT
>NW_007497788.1:9950-10266 GCF_000475195.1 Diaphorina citri
TAACCATTGAGCTTTATGCTTTTTTCTAGGTACCCTAGTAGCGGGAAAACCCGCCATAAAACGGATTTTCGGCCGTATTTCGGCAATTTTTCAGCCACCAAGAGTTCTCCCATCAGATTTCGAGGTCTCAAATTAGTTTTTACTATCACCTCAAATTTGGTGTTATACTTCGCCCATCATACCTACTAACGATCCTATGAAAAAAAAAATCGTTTACCCTAATTATGTAAGGTGGACCTCCTCTATCGATAAAACTATACATAAAAGCAACGAGTGAGAAGTGAGTAGATACTGATACTAGTGAGTTCATATGAAA
>NW_007497789.1:0-268 GCF_000475195.1 Diaphorina citri
CTTGTCAGTGAAGGGTAAAGATAACATTTTACTTAGATCCTTGACTGTGGATGGTTATCAACTTGGAAGAAACCTACAACTTGAATACTGGCTCACCATTGCAGTTTTAGAAGTTACCACTGAAATTACCACTCAGGGCTGACTGCCAAATCCATCAACCATTGGAAAATTCAGAGAATCAACCCTAGGACTTGATGTACGGCAACAAAGCACGTTACTCGACCAACCGTGCCCAAGTAGAAAATTGGTGGATCTGGATAGGAAACGA
>NW_007497790.1:0-268 GCF_000475195.1 Diaphorina citri
CCCATGTCATATTTCCCAAGATTGATTTAAAGAAAGTCAAAATGGCAACGTCGCAGGCGAACTTCTAGCAAATTAATTGGAAATACAGAGTGTAGATTCGTAGAAGCTCAACCCGTCCTTTGGGGCTTACTAGCCCCTACACCTAAGTCTCAGTTTGGGCTTTTTGTGTGTAAATACAGGGTGTACCTACACCTACATACATTATTATACGTATGTTGTACTGCTGTGAGTTTACCACGGGCACGATTAGGCCCGCGGCAGGGCGCAA
>NW_007497791.1:0-268 GCF_000475195.1 Diaphorina citri
CCCAAGGATAGGTACTAAATTACAAATAATCCGTTTTTGAATCCGTGTTACTAAAAATCACATGCTAAAAGACTGAAAAAATACCTACTTGACTCGCGGGTTTTTGTGTTTTTCGTACACAACTACCTACCTTTTTAAACTTTTTTTTTTGTAATTTTTTCTGTTTATTAGTCAGTTCCCGTATTTTCCCTATATTTGGAAAAAAAACCGGAACAAAGGTGTGTTCCGGCGGAACATTTGATTTTTGACAAAAATACGGATTGTTCCG
>NW_007497792.1:0-268 GCF_000475195.1 Diaphorina citri
TGAAAAAGAAATAAAATTAGGTCTTGATTATTTACCCAGTAGGTAGGTACTGGTTAAATCTGATCCGACCTTAAGCCTTTTTCTAAGGCCCTAGTTCCCCCTAGATAGGTACTTACTCGGTAGATGAGATAAATATTAATGAAAACGAAAAAAATGAGCACTTAAACACAAACGGTGACAAAATAAAATACATATCCGACATACCTAATTAAGTAGGTACCTACCTTACCTATCTTTTGTTTTGATGGATAGTTTATCTACAATACGA
>NW_007497793.1:0-268 GCF_000475195.1 Diaphorina citri
ACTTTCTATTTTTAGCTGGGCATAGGCATAAACTTGGAATTTCTGTTTAAATTTTGATCGGTTAGACTATTTGGATCAAATCTTGTGACTATAAATTTTAAGCCAATTTCATTGCTCGATGCGCGGGATGCTGAGAAGAGCTTGGAGTTTTGGCGTCTGTACTAATTGCTCTTTCTTTCTTTCTTTCTTTCTTTCTTTCTTTCTTTCTTTCTTTCTCTCTCTCTCTCTCTCTCTCTCTTTCTCTGTCACTCACTCACACACTCTCTCT
>NW_007497794.1:0-268 GCF_000475195.1 Diaphorina citri
TTTTCCCGCTATCAAAGAAAACAAATCTCCGCTCTTTTCTTTTCTTCTCATTCAGCAAATTATCTACCATTTTCTTTATTCTCTTCCTCTCCTATTTCTCTTCTTCCACTTCCTCCTCTTTTCTTTATACGGGTTATTGTTGGTATTGTTGTTGCTTTGTATTACGGACAATGGTTCACTAATTAGCTCCGAGCTAATACCTATTAGAAATGAGCGGATTAGCTTACTGAATAGTGAAAAAAAGGTACGAGTAGGTACTGTAAAAAAA
>NW_007497795.1:0-268 GCF_000475195.1 Diaphorina citri
TGACATTTGGTTTTGGCTGGAAATTTTACGAGTGGATGCCCTTCGCACTCAACCTTTGCTATTTCTTTAGCAAGGGGATGTTCTTTCTTTAACAAGGGAACTAATAATACCTAATATAACAAGAAAAATTCTACTATAAATTTTAAAAGACAATTGAGATTCGACATTCAACTAAAGAAAGAGGTGTTGACTCGCGATCTTGGTCTGACGATGGGAATCTGAGTATTCCCGAAAGCTCACCAAACTTTCTTTAGTTGAATGCCGAATC
>NW_007497796.1:0-268 GCF_000475195.1 Diaphorina citri
GAAACATTAATTAATTATTATTACAAATAAATAAACAAGCTCCCAGCCTGTGACTGGTTGATCAACACAGCAATAACATTCATTACTATGGAAATTTTCATTCTCATAGGGAAAGCCAGCGGCAACAGCACGTTGAATGCGCCAGTTCTGAGTTCCCGGGTTAGATTTTTCCCTCTTTAAACGGACTTTAATGGTGTTAAGCATAAATGCTTGTCACAAATGTCATTCCCCACTTAATACACTACACAAAATTTTATAACTTGACGTG
>NW_007497797.1:0-268 GCF_000475195.1 Diaphorina citri
ATACAAGCGAGATAATATATAATGTTATGGAATCTTCTCAAATGATCCCCCCGAGTAATCTGAGTACTTGTTAAAAATATAACAGGGTTTTGTAAGATACATGATTCACCAGAAAACCACAACGCAAACAACAAAATTTTTTACACCTCAATAGAAAGTTAGAAAGGTCTTTCTCATATTTGCAGCGACAAGTTTCATTCACCCCATATGATCCTCCGAATGGGGACCAGGACCACAGTAAACCAATCTGCTGCAGTATACAGGATTT
>NW_007497798.1:0-268 GCF_000475195.1 Diaphorina citri
CTTTTAGGGAGAAAATTCTAAATTATCGCTCGAGTTGATTAATAAGGAAGTTTTGTGCTTCATAGAGACAAAAGTCGGCGTGTCCGAGTGGTAAGGAGTGTGATCTCTGACAAAATGCTGAGCGGGTGGGGTGGGGGTTCGAATCCCACTATTGTCATTTTTTGTACACAATTTTATCATTTAAAAATATTTTATGTATAGCCATAGGTACTTTTTTCATAATTTTATAGTTGAAAAAAAAAATAATACCTAATAAAAAAAAAAAAAA
>NW_007497799.1:0-268 GCF_000475195.1 Diaphorina citri
CCCACCGGTGACTTTCACGGAACATCAATAAACCACCATGAAACCCACCGGTGGGTTTCATGGTGTTCAACGTGTTAAGGGGAACAGTGTAACTTGAATTTTTGAAAACTAGACTCCTCATGAACTTGCGTTCGTAAAAACGAATTGGGGTTCGTGAACATACTCTCGAACTCCAAAAGCCTGTAGAACCCAACATTAGACACATAGGTAATCAAACTTCCCAGTTATATCCAAGATAATACATTAACTTTTCCACCTAAAAACTAAC
>NW_007497800.1:0-268 GCF_000475195.1 Diaphorina citri
ACATAAAGCTCATGAGACCTCTGTTTGGTAAAATAGAGTTCTTGCTTATGAACATGAAGCCACTTAATTTGTCGTGAGCTAAGGTGACCTCGCTAATGGTGGGGTAACGCAAATTATCTATTGATTTGTTACCATCAGCGATCAATACTGTATGCCGAGTAAAATGTGAGGCATTTTTAGCATTTACTTGGTTTGAAGGTTAATTTATTTTTAATTACTCTTTTTATTACTCCTGCGGAGAGTACAGGTTAATAAAATTGTCAATAAA
>NW_007497801.1:0-268 GCF_000475195.1 Diaphorina citri
AGGAGAGGTAGGAGGAGAAAGACAGAAAGAGTGGGAGGGAGAAAAGGGGATTAGTGTTGAGAAAGAGGAACCGGTGAAGGAAAGATGAAGGAGAAGCGAGAAAGTAGAAGGAGAAAAGAGATAGAAGGATAATATTATGATTGGGTGATAGACAGAAGGAAGGGAGGAAGATAGAGAGGAGAGGGGAGATAGAGAGAGAGGACATCACCACTTGATAATCAACTAATGGATATTACTGTTATCTTCCGGGAAAGTCAATATTTACCTT
>NW_007497802.1:0-268 GCF_000475195.1 Diaphorina citri
TTGTATTAGTTGTTAAAGATAGAGTCTGTGGAGTAAAAATAAAATTAAAGATTTAAGATTTTGTACACAGAGTCACTTGTGAAACAGGCCACAGGATCTTTGTGTTATGAAAAGTTTACATGATAGCAAGGCCACAGATATAATTAAGCATTATTTGGTCCAATAACTAAGTAACTAACTATCAAGTCTCATTCTACTCTGCAATATTTCTGTTTTTAGCATGTTATACCTGAACCCTACCTATTTACCTACACCCAATGTTTACTTA
>NW_007497803.1:0-268 GCF_000475195.1 Diaphorina citri
ATTATGCCTACTGATTTCTTTGATTGCATTTTGAGTTTTCAAACGGCCAAAGCCCAAAACTAACCAGAACTCTTTTGAGGATATACCTAAACATGAATCACTTTATCTTCTGTTAATGTTTGCAGTTTAAATACCTACTCTGTTATCTACTTACTGACCACCAACCACCAACGTGTTTGTATCGTCTCATGAGCCATCCTGTAGGATATAATATCATGATCTAAATAGGCTCGTATAAACAAACCAAATACATGTTTGATTTTATACT
>NW_007497804.1:0-268 GCF_000475195.1 Diaphorina citri
AAGCCAACAAAAGAGATCATTGAGAAAACCCCCCAGAACGAGGAGAAAGGAGCGAAGGAAGTGAATTGAAAATTTGAAATGAAAACTCCGAAACCTTTTTACCTTCTATTTTTTTCCTGAAGAGGCTATTTGGGGAATTTCTTGAGAGAAGGATAAAAGGCTGAAATGTAGGACAGGGAAGGGTTGGGATGGACCTACCCGAATTCGTTCCCATCTGCCTAGTATGTATTAAATTTGACCCTAAAAAAAATGCAGACATCCTATTCCA
>NW_007497805.1:0-268 GCF_000475195.1 Diaphorina citri
GATTTCCTCACACATTTCTGCTGCTTTCAGGAGGACAAACATTTTCAACACAGCAATAAGTCTTCTAACAGTTCTAGCACTAGAAACAAAAAACGACCTCGAAACTCAAATAAATCTGCCCGGCAGAACTCAGTTCCAATCCCGCCCCTTTACAACAATATCAATATGACGAACACCAATCGAAACAGGAACAACATAACCATCAACAATGGAAACAACACCAACAGCAGCCTCACCAATACCACCGATGTCAATGGAACCCTCAGCC
>NW_007497806.1:0-268 GCF_000475195.1 Diaphorina citri
GCACTCAAGAGTCAGCAGTCCACGTTCAATATCATTCTGCAGCAGCAACAGGTAAATACGAAATTTACGTTACGAGAACAGCTAGCACTAATCAGCCTAGCTAGCTGGCAGTTTCAAAGGGTTCTCTCTGTTTTTTAAAGAATAAGCCCATGTCCTCACAATGGTTGACTGCAGTTCAGGACGAGCCAATTAAACATGGCTAGAGACCATCACCCCGGTGTATGGCAGATAATAATAATAATAATAATAATAATAGTGCTTATCTATA
>NW_007497807.1:0-268 GCF_000475195.1 Diaphorina citri
CTCCGTTCCACGACCCACCCAGGAGGTGAAGCTGGGTCTCGTTTTTCCTAACTATCCCTATTGGTGGTATCCCCGAAAACAGGTCAGGCCTAATCCACCCTACCTATTACATTTAGCTAAAACTATGAGTCGTATTAAAAACATGCTCGTTTAAAAACCAAAATGGCAGAGCATTGTCAACATTGTTCACTTCAAGAATTGAGAGGCGAAGCAATGCTGAACATCATAGGTATATCTAAACTAAAAATTATCTATTATTAAAAAAAAA
>NW_007497808.1:0-268 GCF_000475195.1 Diaphorina citri
AAGCGAATACAATAGTCCGTCCCTTATACCTTTTTATTACTATTGTAATAATAAAGGAAGGACGGACTAAAAAAGAGGTTTCCCTCTTCAGAATTTTCAAAAGAATTTAAATGTAGGTAAGTAATATTACGAGAGCTTCATAAGTAACAAGCGGGGCCCGTCCCTCCGGGAATTTTTCGATCTTGGTTAGGGAAAATCAATATTTATGTACCTACCTATTTTATTTAATATTCAGTTTATTATTATTCTTGATTTGATTTTTTGGTTT
>NW_007497809.1:0-268 GCF_000475195.1 Diaphorina citri
TCTGACCTTAGACTTTCCAGCGAGGATTGTAGCATGGCTTGCTCGTGCTTACACTTCTCGAATAGGCCTGGGGATAGAGTAGAGTAGAATAGATGACATGAGTTGCTTATAGAAAGAGAGTAGCCTCCGTGGCCGAGTGGGTATCACACTAGGTTTGCTCTCCGGAGGTCCCGGGTCCGATTCCCGGCAGAGTTGAAGTTTTTTTCGCTCTATGCTTGGAGTTCGGGGTGCACTCAGGGTTGTGACTAGCTTCTTTAAACAAGTAGCG
>NW_007497810.1:0-268 GCF_000475195.1 Diaphorina citri
TCTTCACAAATGAGACCTCTGGAAGTCAACGGGCTCAAGCGAACGGCCCGTTTGGCATACGTGCTGTATAAAGAAGAGTGCATTGCTAGGAAATAATTATAGTGGTGGGAACTAAGAGACTATACATTACGAAACATAAGCCCTGCATTCAACGTACTTACAATGTGCATCACAACATTCACAACTGCACAGAATTGCACATGTTTTAAGTAGTGGTTCTCAATCCTTTTGTGTCTTACCCCTGCCCCACCCTTTCCTTTTCCATGCC
>NW_007497811.1:0-268 GCF_000475195.1 Diaphorina citri
AACACGACTACACATGTCATTGAACACACCCAAAGCATTGGAAATAGAGCGAGTCAAACCTCGTATCAAGGCAGAGGTGAAAGCTGAAGTGAAAACAGAAATCAAAGCAGAACCAGAGGAAACTTGGTAGAGTGAGTATGTGTTGTATGCAGGTTTCGCCAACACTGAGTGGTCGTGGACTTATTTGCTTATTAGCTCAGGTCTTGGCTAAAGGCCGATTTGAACTTTTTTCTTATGGTGCGTTTCACTCACTCGACATTTGCATGAT
>NW_007497812.1:0-268 GCF_000475195.1 Diaphorina citri
ATTGATTCCATTCTATAACATGTTTGGTCCAAATCCAACAGAAGAATTGGGCTTGGAATATGGACCAGGAAAAGGTGTAGAGGTATGTATTCTTGTACTATATCCTTGTCCTAAAAAGGTTCTGTGAGAAAGAGGCCAGCATTGTGAGGGCAGTATCACCCGTGAAAAGATCCCAAAAACCTCTTTTGATGTAATCACCCAGAAGGTCACCCATCCAGATCTCAACCACATATTACATTGCTTAACTCCAGTGATCAATTGAGAACTG
>NW_007497813.1:0-268 GCF_000475195.1 Diaphorina citri
ATCGAAATTTTGACCCGATTACATTACTTTCCTTCCTATAGGATAAGGAAAGTAAAAAGAACAAAATGATTGACACAGGCGTATCCAAACACAGTCGACGGGCGGTCGATCAACGAGGTGAATCTATGTTGTCGAGGTAGTGTGGACGGTTCAGTCGTCAGCGATCGACGGCCGATTGACTATGTTGTGCAGACAGACCTTTTTTCCCATTAGGCGCTTTAACAGGACAGACCTTAAAACTCTGGATCGACTGAAAACCCTTGATGAC
>NW_007497814.1:0-268 GCF_000475195.1 Diaphorina citri
TCTGGTGTGAACATCACACGACTTTCTATTACATTTGCAGAATACGTAGGTATTTGAAAAGAAATAGAAAGTAAAAAAGAAAATGTAAAGGGAAATTTGTTGACACAGGGGAGTATCGAACCCGCAACTTCTTAACTGTAAGTCGGACAGTTCTAAAAGTTTTACCATTCGATTCGGCGTGAAAAATCCCATGGAATCAACTACTCACATGCTTACTTGTTAATGGTTCACAAATAAAAGGGAAATTTGTTGACACCGGGGAGTATCG
>NW_007497815.1:0-268 GCF_000475195.1 Diaphorina citri
TCCTTCCCCTCCTCCTCCTCCTCCTCCTTCTCCTTCTTCTCCTCCTCCTCTTCCTCCTCCAATTTCCTCTGCTTCTCTTATGGGACTCAATCGACTATCGACTCTATTCTGTGAGCCCGAAAGAACAGAAGATCTGGAGTATAGCCTCAGTACCTTGCCCATCTAGATCTCGAACGCTAAGTATCACATTGGAGTGTTGAGCAGTCTCCATGGAGAGAACGGAAACTAGGTCCCGGCATCCTTGACTGACATTCTAAGTCGCGGCGCG
>NW_007497816.1:0-268 GCF_000475195.1 Diaphorina citri
AATATTAGTGGAGATGTTAGATTTCTCATACGTACATACTAAGTAATATTAGTGGAGATGTTAGATTTCTCATACGTACGTACATACTAAGTAATATTAGTGGAGATGTTAGATTTCTCATACGTACATACTAAGTAATATTAGTGGAGATGTTAGATTTCTCATACGTACATACTAAGTAATATTAGTAGAGATGTTAGATTTCTCATACGTACATACTAAGTAATATTAGTGGAGATGTTAGATTTCTCATACGTACATACTAAGT
>NW_007497817.1:0-268 GCF_000475195.1 Diaphorina citri
TATTTGAGTCTGATCTTCAATCAGCATTATGGCTCAGAGCCTGCAGCCTGTAACTGTTTACATCAAAGCACGGGAGAAATACTTTCAAAGGGTACAGTTATGTTATGACTTGATTTCCAAACCTAATCAGCTGTCCACCTTCCTGCAGAGATGCAAACTTCTGGATGACACCTTTGTCAAGTTTGAAGCAGTCAATGAGCAAATTGAAGTGCTGAATGCTGCAGTGGATGAAAAGGAAAGAGTGGATACTTTGAAAGTTACAAAGGCA
>NW_007497818.1:0-268 GCF_000475195.1 Diaphorina citri
AGAGAGAGAGAGAGAGAGAGAAAGAAGGGGGGGAGAGAATAGGACATGAAGAAAGGAATGGATCAGGAAATAGATGGGGGGAGGGAAGGAGAGAGAGAATAAGAAGAGAGAAGGAGAGAGGAGAGAGAAAAGAGAGAAAGAGAAGGAGAGAAGAGAGAAAGAGGACAAGAAGAAAGGATCAAGAAATAGTTGGGGAGAGAAAGAGAGAGAGGAGGAGGAGAAGAAGGGGAAGAAGAAGGAGAAGAAAAAGAAGAAGTGGAGAAAGAGG
>NW_007497819.1:0-268 GCF_000475195.1 Diaphorina citri
AAATTTTAATTGTTTTAATACTAGGTATTCGAGTTTTTAGGTTTTTTTATGTGTATTTTTCTTTCTAGTTTTATTCACAACAAATCTACAATTTTATTTATATAGATATGCCAGGTAGCTTTAGTTTTATTCTTGGTTTGATTTATAAATTGTGTATTCGTGTTTTTCTTATATTGGTTTATGTCGTATATTAGTTTGTTTTTGTATTGGTTGTATTTGCCTCGGTGGTGTAGTGGTCAAGGCGCTCGCCTGGTAAACAGGAGGGCGT
>NW_007497820.1:0-268 GCF_000475195.1 Diaphorina citri
CCTTTAGTAGTGGAGATGACAAAACTCCTTTAGTAGTGGAGATGACAAAACTCCTTTAGTAGTGGAGATGACAAAACTAATTTATTAGAGGAGATACCTGAGTAATTCTTTAATACTGGAGATGACAAAACACCTTTATGGGTGAAGAAGAATAACTTTTCTATTAATGGAGATGAAGAAGAAGGAAAAAAAAAATCTGGTGTGGACATCACACGACTTTCCTTATCCTATTGAATGATGCTTATTTTTATGTTCTATTGTAACTTTT
>NW_007497821.1:0-268 GCF_000475195.1 Diaphorina citri
CAGTACTGCGTCTAGGGGAAAGGGACTTAGAAGTTTCACCCTAAAGGTATTATGGGCAAATGAATCACACCGTGCTACTAAAAACTGTGAGATGAAGTGGTGGACGAATCCAATGGAGGCGGAGCGCTTCCTTGACTTGAAAACAGCGGAGAAAGTTGATGAAAGATGCAAACGCAAAAACAACAACTATAAGTTCTGGAAAGCTCAACACAACTCAAAGCGGAGGAAGCACAACTAGATTTTGATCAACGATTACAGATTACCCGCT
>NW_007497822.1:0-268 GCF_000475195.1 Diaphorina citri
GGTCCATACCAAATTTGGTGCTTTCCTGAATAAATGCAGCTTTTGGCCAAAATTGTGACGTTAGGCCACCCACTACTTATACATATGAGAATTGTGTGAAACTCACAGCTCTTTGTTAAATAACCTTGTGTATCACCCCAAATGGTCAAAGGTAATGACCTGAATACTGTTTATATTTGTATGGTGTTAGCTTGTTGTGATTGTGCTACAAGTAGCAAGTGATGGAAAAAAGTCTAAAAATAAAAACTTGACATCAAATTCTGTTTTG
>NW_007497823.1:0-268 GCF_000475195.1 Diaphorina citri
TTCTCATCCAGATTCAGCCAATTGGCTGTGCACTTGATGGACGTAAAAACTAGATCGGTCTATTACTTACTCCGAGTATCTGCCTTGTTGAATATAACATCACCTGACGAGCTAATAACCACAGAAACCACACCAGGTTAAACCTTGACAGTAAATGGAGTAAATATGTACCTATTTTAACCACGAAAATAGGTACATGCACCTAGGTAATAAAGGTACCTATAGCTACCTAGGTATCATCTAGTGATGAGCACTACCGCTAAGACGA
>NW_007497824.1:0-268 GCF_000475195.1 Diaphorina citri
AGACCTCAAGCTCCAAATCCAACATGAACTCATTCCAATAAAAGGGTTTGGTAAACCTCAACATATTCCCTGGCTAAGCCGTCTTCGGGGTGAGATCAAAACATTTCAACACATACTCAAGCCTCTCCACACTCTGGTCTGGAATACAAGGACTGGCTCACAGGAACTATAAGAGAAATTAACGTAAACAAAACCAAGGGAACTATTTATAACACATTTGAAGAAGAAAGTAAACAAAGACGGCCATGTTCTATCCCCTCTATAGATC
>NW_007497825.1:0-268 GCF_000475195.1 Diaphorina citri
TGAAAACTGATATGAAGAATACGACTGATATTATGAGAGAATCAAGTAAGTTGACAACAAAACTCAGAATAGAATATACCTTGCTTATCTTGCCCGAATAGGACTGAGAAAGATTGCTATTAATATTAAATGACCTTGCTTTTTGGAAGAGGAAATAACTCAAAATTATTCGTAATGTAAGATCAAATGCTATTATGTAAATACTAGCTGAATTCCGTCGCTTCGCTCCGGAATCCCGCTAGTTCATCCCGAGGCATGGCCAAACTTG
>NW_007497826.1:0-268 GCF_000475195.1 Diaphorina citri
TTCCATGGTAAAAGCTAACAAGCTGGGTCCGTCCCTCCGGGAATTTTTTGTGCATTGTGCATCGCGCTTCGCGCTCCCTTATTTACGGTCGCGCTGCGCGCTTCTGGGGCTTTGCGCGATTGTGCATGAAGTCGCGCTTCGCGCTCCTTTTTTTACGGTCGCGCTGCGCGCTCCCGGGGCTTCGCGGGTCTGAGCATAGGGTCGTGCTTTGCGCTCTCGGGGCTTTGCACGGTTGTGCATGCGGTCGCGCTTCGCGCTCCCTTGTTTT
>NW_007497827.1:0-268 GCF_000475195.1 Diaphorina citri
AAATAATGTAAATGATTTTAGTCTCATACTTGGAAAGAGGGAGACAGACAGACTGAGGGGTGTAAGGGAGGAAGAGAGATAGAGTGGAGGAAGAACTTGGCCTTTTTGTACAAATGTACAATCAATTAAACTTTAGTTTACTTATAAATATGGAATACGTACGTATAGTTTTCAATCCTTGGTTGTGGAACAACAGAGACAACAAAGAGTGAGATGTCACTCTCATTCTAAATAGCCTAGCTCTAGAGCTCAAAGATTCAAAAGGTAA
>NW_007497828.1:0-268 GCF_000475195.1 Diaphorina citri
AGTTAATAAAATAAGTTATTTTTTTTAACTTAATATGTACTTTAATCATACTTCGTGGACCCGGCCAATAATGCACCAGCTCCCATGCTCCCAATGGTTCACAGAAGTTCAGTGATGTTTTATGTTTTGATTACATGTTAACTTTAAATAAATAAACTTATCATTTAAACAGTACCGTCTTGACCCATCACAATGCCATCCAACCCAATCAACTAATTACTACCACCTCACTTGCATTATACTTATTAGAAATAACGCCACTCTCAGG
>NW_007497829.1:0-268 GCF_000475195.1 Diaphorina citri
ATTGGAGACTTTCATTTCCACTTTCACCTCCACTTCCGCTTTCGCCTCCACCTCCATTTTCACTTTCACCTCCACCTCAATTTTCACTTTCGTCTCCACCTTAAATTTTGCCTTTACCTCCATCTCCACTTTCGCCTCCACCCCTATTTCCGCCTCCACCTCCACTTTCGCCTCCACCCTCACTTTTGCGTCCACCTCCATTTTCGCCCCTCCCTGTCCATTTTCACCTCAACCTCCATATTCGCCTCCACCTCCACTTTCATGTCCA
>NW_007497830.1:0-268 GCF_000475195.1 Diaphorina citri
TTCCTAATCTTTTCTAATTCCTCTCCCAATCTCCCATAGGTATTGTTCCAGATTTTTTTCCGGGAGATATTCTGCCGTCGAAATTTGTCAGCTTGTCTGCTCCCTCTGAGTAGTTAACCGTAGTTAGTATTTTATTTAAAACATTTGATTTCCTTTCATATCAGAAGAGAGAAAACAAATGGATGTCAATGTTGTCAATACATTCTGAAATAAACATTATACGATGGCGATTCCAGAGGAGCATAGGCATATTGGGGTCCCCAAAAGA
>NW_007497831.1:0-268 GCF_000475195.1 Diaphorina citri
ACAAGTGTGTATTTTAAATTTTTAATGAACTTAATTTTTATTTTTATACTTTAACCCCTTGACGCTTGTCTGGGTACTGTGTAGCAGTGATTATAAATATTAGGTAAATTTACTAAACATATTGTTCCTTTGTTATAGTTATCATTCCCTAATCTCTGAACTTCTGAACATTAGGCACATGCTACATAATAAATAGTACCTAAAGATTATGATAAGTAAAGATGTTGACATGGGTTGGGAATTTCTGAGGTGTATAAAAGTTGCTGTG
>NW_007497832.1:0-268 GCF_000475195.1 Diaphorina citri
TTTCTTTGTTTACTACCAAGGAGGTTTATGGACGATGCTACTTGGAGCTTTTTACTTATACGATGCAACTTTTTTTTTTAGTACAAAGGCAGTTCCCTACTTTTCAAACTTGTCTGACTGTGCTGATAATGTTATATTCAGGGGGTGGACATTCTGTAGACTACCTATGCTTCTCGACGGTCTGGGAAACTTGAAAAACCTCTCCTTTTTTTCCTCATTAATTTTAGGTACATTTTTCCCCCCATCACATTTCCCCCATTTTTTTTTT
>NW_007497833.1:0-268 GCF_000475195.1 Diaphorina citri
TTGGTGGTGTTGTTGGTGGTGTTGTTGGTGGTGTTGTTGGTGGTGTTGTTGGTGGTGTTGTTGGTGGTGTTGTTGTTGTTGGTGTTGTTGTTGTTGTTGTTGGTGGTGTTGTTGTTGTTGTTGTTGTTGTTGTTGTTGTTGTTGTTGTTGTTGTTGGTGGTGTTGTTGTTGTTGGTGGTGGTGTTGTTGTTGTTGTTGGTGGTGTTGTTGGTGGTGTTGTTGGTGGTGTTGTTGGTGGTGTTGTTGGTGGTGTTGTTGGTGGTGTTGT
>NW_007497834.1:0-268 GCF_000475195.1 Diaphorina citri
TACATACTTACCTTTATTTGGCAAATCTAATACACTCTGATGATTTTCTGCGGTAGTTGATAAATATTGCTTTCTTTTCAGCTTCTTATTTCTGTAAATGATGCAGAGATATTTTTTAAATATACTGTCCACAACTTGGTCATTTAGAAAAAAAATGAAGAAATACACTCCTTGAAGTGTATTTGAAGTGTATTAGCCAATTTCTTAAAATTACGACCACGGGAAAACTTTGCTCCCGAGTTTTTCAGAAAATTTCCGAATAGAAAAT
>NW_007497835.1:0-268 GCF_000475195.1 Diaphorina citri
TGTTCGCGGATTTGGCGATTATGTTCGCGGATTTCGCGATTTTGTTCGCGGATTTTGCGATTATGCTCGCGGATTTTGTGATTATGTTCGCGGATTTCGCGATTATGTTCGAGGATTTGGTGATTTTGTTCGCGGATTTCGCGATTATGTTCGCGGATTTGGCGATTTTGTTCGCGGATTTGGCGATTAAGTTCGCGGGTTTCGCGATTATGTTCGCGGGTTTCGCGATTATGTTCGCGGATTTCGCGATTATGTTCGCGGATTTCGC
>NW_007497836.1:0-268 GCF_000475195.1 Diaphorina citri
GGTGGTTCGTGATTTGCGAACCTTATGGCTGGATTTCACGAGGCCCATAGACAGTCCAGCTACGGGACATGAGACCTTGTTTAGACTGCGAGAGTAAAGGGACTTTTCAGTCTCATTCTGGCAATATAAACAAGGTATATTCTATTCTATTCTACTGACCTCTTGTAAACACCACTGACGTAACATTCCAGTCCAGTTGGTTGGGTAGAATTAATTGGATTTGTAGCTGTACAGAAGTGCGTTTTGTCCAGTTAGTTAAAATGATGGA
>NW_007497837.1:0-268 GCF_000475195.1 Diaphorina citri
GAGAGAGAATCAGAGATGTATGCTTGGTTGAGTTTTATTATTTGGTAAGACGGATGGAAGAGAGTGAGACAGAGATAAAACGAGGGAGAGAGAGAGGGAGAGAGAGAAGAGAGAAAAGGAAGAAGTTAGGAAGGGGGAGAGAACGAGAGAGATAAAAAAAAAAGAATGCCTGGTTGGGAGAGTGAGATAGAGAATGAGGAAAGAGAGAGAGAGAGGGAGAGAGAAAGAGAATGAGAGAGAATGAGAGAGAGAGAGAGAGAGAGAGAGA
>NW_007497838.1:0-268 GCF_000475195.1 Diaphorina citri
CCTGGCATTCCTCTTGGCTGTTGTAGATGGTGAGATGGCAGATCCCAAGGTGATAGACGTCAAATTATTTGGACTACCGACTTCCATTTTTTTCAAAATCAAACTATTTTTCGTTTTCAAAAAAGTGCGAACCCAAGAAACTTTTTAAACACTCAGATTGGACGTGAACGACCTGGTATTCCAGAGTTAAAACGCCTTATTCGAGGAAAAAATAAATAAATAATAAAATACTAACAATAATGATAATAACAAATAAAAATAGGTAAAC
>NW_007497839.1:0-268 GCF_000475195.1 Diaphorina citri
AGGAACTAAACTAATATTAAACATTTCAATAAATATATCACCCGAATAAATACTGAACATAAAATAAATAATTCTATAGGTATTTAAATAAATCGATATAAACTATAAATTTCCTTGATCGGTACAATGTTTAGAATTTAGAAATGTGAAATTTCAAGTTATCCTTGAAAAAACACAACAATTTTTTGAAAGCTTAAAAAAACGATCTTTCTTCAAGCCTATACTAGCCTGGCCCAGTGTATAACCATCATCTAAAGCTTAATAGTTT
>NW_007497840.1:0-268 GCF_000475195.1 Diaphorina citri
TTTTCACATCCCATACTGTGTAATTTGTAAAATCCTCATAATAACGTAAATTTTGAGCAAGTTTGGTCAAAAAATTCCTGATAAACAGAAAAATAAAGAAACAGAACTGATTTCTTAGACCTCAAGAGGAAGAGAAGAAAGACAATGCATTGAAGAGCCATTGCCCGCATAATTTCCGTACTTTGCCGTGGTCCACCTAACGCTCGAACACACCCGAACTTTATCGAAAGCGCACGAATCCCTCCCGAGCCCACCATGATGGTTCGCC
>NW_007497841.1:0-268 GCF_000475195.1 Diaphorina citri
GCTAACAGCCTGTTAAGTTCCATTTGATTTGAATAGGCTTAACATGGCTGTTAAGCTCACAGGCTGTTAGTGGCTAAAAAGAAGCTTGGTGAAACCCATTGGTAATCTCCTTGTTATGTTTTTGGTCGAAATTATAAAATGGGATTTCGTTAAAGGTTCGTCTTATGCCACCCAAACACAATATTCTTGCCAATACTGTAAAAATATCGATAGTGCACCGAGGACCTTTTGACAATTTTTTCATAGGAAAGATATTGTCATTATTGAT
>NW_007497842.1:0-268 GCF_000475195.1 Diaphorina citri
GGGAAGTATTGTGTTTCTTCTCGCCCATCTGATGAGAGACATACTACGGGATGTGCTTGCTACGACACAGACCACATGTATTAGTTGTTTTATTGCTACGAAATAAATGCGGCGCGGCGGTGAAACACTGATATTAAAAAAAAAAAACAACAAGAGTTATTTTTTTAATTAATATTTATTATAGTGTGTCACAAGAGTTATTAATTTCTACTGAAATTTGATCCTATTTCAGCAAGAGCCCGGTGCGAATGGTACTGAAATAATGAAC
>NW_007497843.1:0-268 GCF_000475195.1 Diaphorina citri
TATACCTTTTTATTACTATTGAAATAATAAAGGAAGGACGGACTAAAAATGGACAGTATTAATCAGAAAAGAACCATCCATAAAGCAATTCCCCTTTTGGAAGGTTCTCTTCTGCTTAGGTAATAATGCTGTCCAAATAGGTATAATAAGAGCTATACTATATTCGTATCCGTTTCCTCAATGATTTCCACTTCTTCTTTTTCCTCACCTAATACCACATCTTCACTAAATGGCGTCAATTAACTCCATTGTGTCGTCACTTTTACTT
>NW_007497844.1:0-268 GCF_000475195.1 Diaphorina citri
TAAAGCTCAAGGATTGATGACTGTATTGACTGATAATAACAAGGGGTTTCAAAGTTAGTTCAATCTAAAAGATAAAAGAATACTTGTAAATGTAAGTGAAAGACTCGTTGAGCATTTATAAAACGAAACTCATGATAAAGATTATCAAAGGCAATAAAGAAAGTTCTTTCCCGATTCCGAGATATCAATATTCTTCTTCCTCTATTGTAGAACCATGTTCTGTGTAGATAAATATATTTTGTAGGTACCTATTTTTAGATGAAAATAG
>NW_007497845.1:0-268 GCF_000475195.1 Diaphorina citri
GATAAAAATTAAAAAAATCCGTTTACAATGAAAAGCGTGGTGGGAAATTATTATCCCAGAGACCGTTAAAGGGTTAAAAAATAAAATTAGAGAACTTTTTTAATTTTCAATAGAAACGTTGAAAAAGATATAACATTTTTTGAAAATAAGAAACAGCGATAAGTCATACTATGAAAATAACGCAAAATTTGACTAAATTATTGCATATTGCATACACAGAAACATGTACATGTATGTCTGTCTGTTACGGCGCTGTTACTCTGATGGA
>NW_007497846.1:0-268 GCF_000475195.1 Diaphorina citri
TCATAATTGCACCCTTTGTTCCAAATTGCGTCCTAGAATTTTTTCTCTTACCCAATTGCACTCTGATTCTAGTTGCGTCCCAGAATTTGTTCTTCTTACCCAATTACACCCCCTCATAATTGCACACTTTGTTCAAAATTGCGTCCCAGAATCTTTTTTCTTACCCAATTGCACTCCAATTGTGTCCCTCTTAGTTGCGTCCCCACTCTTCTTAGTTGTGTCGCAGAATTTTTCTGCTTACCCAATTGCACTCCAATCCGATTATATT
>NW_007497847.1:0-268 GCF_000475195.1 Diaphorina citri
AAAGTTTTGTAGGTTACTGGTAGATCCAGGCTTAAAATTAAATGAGCATCAATTTCGCCTATGTACTGAAGATTTTTGGCAAATTTAATCAAAATAGAACAAATGAACAAACAGTTAGGGAGTAAGGTGAAACAAACGAAAAACAAACTAAGCAAATAAAGAACAAACAAATCGACAGCAGACAGACTAAAAGAAAACTCGTCAAGTTCAAAACTGGATACCCGATCCGGTTCAAAAATATCCTGCATACAAAACTACCCACAAACCT
>NW_007497848.1:0-268 GCF_000475195.1 Diaphorina citri
AAATAGAGTGGCAGGAAATGAGCAATGAGTGAGGGGGAAAGAAGAGATGTGTTTGAAGGAGGAGGAGAAGAAGGAGGAGAAAGAGAAGAATGAAGAAGAAGAAGGAAGAGGAGAAGGAGATTATGACTGAGCGGAGGTAAGAAACGTGGGACGTGGGCGATAGAAGACAAATTTGAAGCGGAAATGGGGATGCTTTTGATGACTTCAGTTTAGTAAGTCTAAACGAAGCAGGATAACGAAGAGGAAAAGAAGAGAATAAAATAAGTGG
>NW_007497849.1:0-268 GCF_000475195.1 Diaphorina citri
TTCTCAAGATTGTTACATACATTTATCAAGACAAAAAAAAAGGTCATACATATTTCTGTATTTTCTGAGAATTTTAGCTAATCTTTAAGGTAAATTATAATATCACATTTGATCACAATCATTGTTTTGTTGAGACAGTTGTTCATATCGGTCAAATCACATTACACGTACAAAAAAAAAGAATGATCATAACGTAAACCTAACGGAAATAATAGTTTTAGAAAAATCAGAAAGATGCGTTATATGAATCAACAAAGTCAGAGTATAC
>NW_007497850.1:0-268 GCF_000475195.1 Diaphorina citri
TGATTTAAGTGGGCAAATACATTTTTGATAATGATAAGTTTTTATCTAAGCTAACACAATAAAAGTTCCTTTTCCTACTTACAGCCCATGGTGGACACTATAATCTTCTTCCCCAATCCCTTGCTACTCGAACTTTTCTTCGAGTCCAAAGGTCGCACGTGAAACGAATAGTTGGTGGCCATCCGAAGTCCATTGATAACCACGGAGTAAGACTTGAAATGTCTGCCTGGACCGATCAGCTCGTCGCTTCCAATGTTGTCGAGAATCT
>NW_007497851.1:0-268 GCF_000475195.1 Diaphorina citri
AAGCTTGTTGTATTTAACCTAACCCTAATAACACTAATCACTGCTCGTTTGTGCCAGTTCCTTTGGTAGCAATATTCCTCCGACGTGACTTCTGCTCAAGTACCACGAAAAATATTTTAATTTATTTTATTATTATTTTTTTTAAGCTGTGTATTCAACGTGATACGTGATATAGGGTGATAAAAATCATATATATATATAAAAAAAAATTAAAAGCACAAGCTCTGCTTATACGGATGGGTATACCATTTATAAAAAAAAATGTATG
>NW_007497852.1:0-268 GCF_000475195.1 Diaphorina citri
AATAATAAAAATTAACCACTCATGACATCATTAATACAACAGTGGGGATGCGGATAAATCAACAACAGGTGCCGCACCTCAAGACACGCTAGACCAAAATCTAGCAACATTAAATTGCAAAATTTATTATTTTGCTACAGCAGCAGCAGCAGGGCAACGGGATGTATAGGGGGAGGAGAAGAAGGCGTTTTAGGTGTCTAGGGGAGTGGATGGGGGCTTTCAAATTTTAATAATGAAATGAAAAAGAAAAAAAAATGCTTTTAAATAT
>NW_007497853.1:0-268 GCF_000475195.1 Diaphorina citri
GCGCAACTGATCTATTATACCTACCTGATTATGCAGTTGTATTCCTACCTACAAATCACTAATCACTGGTAGGTAATGAGTACCTAGGTAGCCTATTAGGACCAGTGTAAAAAATAGTATTGAAATATGGAAACTGATTGCAAAGGAGGCACTCAATAATGCTATGATATCCACAAAATTTGTGAAAAGCTCTGCTTCACCACAAATATTTCATGATTTTGATGATTTTTTGAATATTTCATGATTTTTTGAAATTGCATTAGAGTAT
>NW_007497854.1:0-268 GCF_000475195.1 Diaphorina citri
AAAAAAAAAACATCCCCTAGGTACTTTTCTTTAATAGACAAGATTTCAAGGTTTTTCATTCTTTCTTTCATGAAACCAAGAATAGACCTTGTGTGTGGTACACTGTAAGACCTTGACCTTACAATACCTAGTCTGTAGATCTTGTACCTATTTAGTTAGGTATCTACTTGAGTGATTCATAACAAAATTCATTTCTGGTATTAGACCATTTCCTACCTAACTAGGTTACTACTTACTTTTCATCAATTCATTGATACCAGTCACATGA
>NW_007497855.1:0-268 GCF_000475195.1 Diaphorina citri
CAATGACACGAAAAATCTCGTCTTCAAGGACTCCAAAGACACCCACTATATCTTTCAGGTAAGGCCCGGTACACCAGGACCATTATTCAACTTTATACCCGTTCCCACCTTATCGCTCGGAAAAAGATCGTGTCGTGTGTAGTGGGAACATTCTCATTTAAATGACATTGCCTACAGGACATTCGGAAGGAAAAAATCGTGTCGTGTGTAGTGGGAACACTCTCATTTAAATGACATTGCCTACAGGACATTCGGAAGAAAAAAATCG
>NW_007497856.1:0-268 GCF_000475195.1 Diaphorina citri
GTAGTGAAAAGTGTAAATGTAGGTACAATTACACGAACTCTCCTCACCTTGTGTTTCATTCTGAATTGTTAAAAAAAAGAGAGGAAAATGGAGTTTCAGCTGGGAAAAGCACAAAGCTGTTTCGTAATGAAAGTCAGTATTAGGTACCTACTTGTTACAAATTACAAGAGCTCAGACTTACGTTACACTTAAAGCCGATAAAAAATGTATCTCTTTCATAGCGATTAGAGGACGTTAGAATAAAGCACTTAGATTTTATGCATTCCTA
>NW_007497857.1:0-268 GCF_000475195.1 Diaphorina citri
ATAGTCAGTTGGAGTGTTGGAGATGAAACATGTAAATACTGGACAAAATTGTGTACAAGATGTAAGATTCCCTCGAAAATTGTTATCGGTGCATATGTATCAACCTATCAATCGGTTATTTTTCAACTAAAAATGTTGTAACTTGTAAAGAATCACATACGTTACTCTAAATTCATAATACATATTGAAGAAGAGGCAGAGGGAAGGGATAGGGAAGAGGAAGAAAGAGGGAACAAGCTGGGCCCGTCCCTCCCAGAAATTTTTAGCC
>NW_007497858.1:0-268 GCF_000475195.1 Diaphorina citri
TCCAGGTAAATTAAAAAAAAAAAAAGAAATGGGGAAAAATCGGAGTGATTATTTTTGATTTTTTAAATAAAGTGGCAATAAACCGAAATCGATTTGGAGGATTTACGGTGATCTTTATATTCAAATTAAGGCATCCCTAAGTACTACTCGATCTTAACTGCAGAACATTTTTTTTTTCTTCTTCTTCTTTTTTTTTACATACCTAAGCAAGTGAAAAAACTCACTTTGGCCATATCTTCTGCAGAACTCTTCACCTTGCTATTTTTAA
>NW_007497859.1:0-268 GCF_000475195.1 Diaphorina citri
TCTAGTCTTGATTTTAAATCATTACATGAAAGTAAAATCAAAAAATCAAATCAAGAATAATAATAATAAACTGAATATGAAACAAATTAGGTACATAGGTACTGATTTTCTCTAATCACTACGGGCTAAAAAATTCCCGGAGGGACGGACCCTGCTTGTTAAGACCTATGATATGATGTATTACTTTTCGAACACTCTGCATTTCAGGCACGGCACTAGTACTTCAAAACACAGTGGAAGAGGAAAGTCCTGTAGAAGTGGGTAAACT
>NW_007497860.1:0-268 GCF_000475195.1 Diaphorina citri
AAGTTCTCCCTCCCATGATCTTTCATTAAAATGGTCAGGAGGGAGGGTTAGATAGAGAGTTCCCAAACTACCCCCTAATTCCCTTCAATAATATACAGGATGACCATTTCATCAACAGTGAACATCATCGACCCCAGCACCTCCCGGTTACAAGTGTTGATACACCCTGTACAAACGTCGTAACGTTAGCGCAGGAGTTTTTTGTTTATTAAAACAAATAGTTAAATTTTACGACATCGTCACAAGGAGGAGAACTTTTTCCTGTGTT
>NW_007497861.1:0-268 GCF_000475195.1 Diaphorina citri
GGCGAAAGCTAAAGCCGCTACAACAACAACAACAACAACAACAACAACAACAACAACAACAACAACAACAACAACAAAAAAAGTAGTTGAAATTCTGGTGATTTTTTTAAAATTTATTTTAAAAGGGGCGCGATTTCGATTGTCATTTGCCCAAAATCAAAGTGAAAAGGCAATAATGACGGTATGATCTTAGGAGCTAAAGGACTACCTCTCTCATGAAATAAAATACTATGGCTGATTGCTGATCTCAGCACCAAAGAGGTGAAAT
>NW_007497862.1:0-268 GCF_000475195.1 Diaphorina citri
TTATCTACATGAGGCTTGAAAAAAGTAGTCAAGCTTGTGGGTCACAAGCAATTATCTAGAGCAGAGACTTATTTCAGACTTTATTTTTCTTGTAACATTGAAATTTATGGATCAAAACTTGTTAGGATCAAGACCTTTCTGGGTTGGAGTTGTAGCCAGTAATCCAGTATAGGTACCTATTTATAGGTTGTGCCAACATAAACTACCAGCACAGATAAAAAGCTATGTGTCAGGAACAACTTGGGTAAAAGGGTAGGTAAACTAAAAG
>NW_007497863.1:0-268 GCF_000475195.1 Diaphorina citri
ACACTAAAAACTGACCATCGAAAATTTGACCCGATTACATTACTTTCCTTCCTATAGGATAAGGAAAGTAAAAATCATACCTCCGTTCCGTGATAAATGGGTCAAAGATAAAGCACGAATCACTTTTACCGCTAATCGGGAAGAAAGAAAAATCTTTCACATGGTGGAAAATAAAGTACATAAACTTCACAAAGCTTTGCATTTTGTCGGAAAATCAATGCAGTTGTGCTGCTGACAACAGCTTGTTTGAACTTTTACCTTTTCTTCT
>NW_007497864.1:0-268 GCF_000475195.1 Diaphorina citri
CAAGTCAGAACAGACTAAACTGAGGCTGCTGCAAGAATTGGAGTTAGGTGATAGGAAACCTACTGTTCTCTTACAACATATGAGAGCATTGTCAGGCAACAATATGTCAGATACATTCCTGAAGAGCCTGTTTGTGCAACGTATGCCTAGTCAATTCAGGCCTATCCTAGCTGCTAACATCAACCTTGATATAGATGCTTTAGCAAAAATGGCTGATCAAACAATTGACTTTTCTTCTCTCATGGTTCAGGAACTCGATAATAATAGC
>NW_007497865.1:0-268 GCF_000475195.1 Diaphorina citri
TTCGCTGAGAACCATATCGGGAAACAGGTGGTGCCTTGCAGATACCAAATCGTAGCCGCGGGTGAGTAGAATAGAATAGAATAGAATATACTTTGTTTATCCTGCTGGGATAGGACTGAAAAGTCCCCTTTCCCCCGTAGTCTAACCCAAAAACGAAGAAAAAGACAAACTAGACTTCTACCCTAGATTGTCCTACCAATGAAGATATTTCAAATTTCGTCGACTACTAGTTTGACGAGGCTCATGAGGTCAAATTGGGCATAAGTGA
>NW_007497866.1:0-268 GCF_000475195.1 Diaphorina citri
GTTGACTAGAGAACTACTTACGATTATGAGATATTCACTATTAGAAGTATTTAGAACGAAAAATCCGATTACAGGGTGGGGCTAAAAGGACGTGTTTTTCTAACCACCACGTATGAGTTATTTGAGTAACTGAGTAGTTTAGATCTCCTTTCTAAAGAAACAGAAAAGGTTGAATGCAAAGGTTTGAGTTCGATTCATGCCCGGGGCGGATTTTATTCTAAACAGGTAAGGACAGCTGGTTTTCTCCTATCCTGTCTTCCTTTTCTCT
>NW_007497867.1:0-268 GCF_000475195.1 Diaphorina citri
ATAAAATCCGCCCCGGGCGGGAATCGAACCCGCGGCCTAGCGCTTACAAGGCAGACGCACTACCAACTAAGCTAAGTACCTAGGCTGGCGGGATTTTCTTTTATTTATTAATACGTGGTAGAAATATTTTGCATTACTTATTGTGGTGGATATACTTTGGTCATGTTTTTCCACTCAAGTGCACATTGAAAATCCGAATCCAATAAAATGTATCCCACATATTCCTAGAAATGAATGGACTGTTTTATTTTTTATTATTTATTTATTA
>NW_007497868.1:0-268 GCF_000475195.1 Diaphorina citri
AAACTCGGAAGCGCGGAGTCTTTGGTGCGAGCACTATGTCCATAACTTGAACCAGTAGATACAGAATTCAGAAATCTCTCAGGTAATCCAGGTATACAAGATCATGTTTATGCTGGTCCATTTTTAGGTTACTTGGTCAGACATCCGGACTTGTGCAGAAGACTAGAGTGTCATTCTGCATTTCAACAAGAGACTGTAGATCTAGCACTGAATGTTCTGGGCATTTATCTTTCAAAGTGCCTCATTGAAAAAACGAGGAATCATCAGT
>NW_007497869.1:0-268 GCF_000475195.1 Diaphorina citri
CCCAAAAGTTTTTCATTCCTAATAACTTTCGAGAAATTCCTATTCAAATTGAATAACGTACTCCCTATTTCTCCTTCTCCTTCTATTTCTCTCCTCCTCCTTCTCCTCCTCTTTTTATGCTTTATCTTCATTTCTATTTCTTGCTCTCCCACTCCCTTCTTTATCTTTCCTTACTCATACGTTTTTCTCTTCTCTCTCTCTAGCTGTTTCCTACGTATTATATCATCCCTAAAATGTGACAGCAATCAGCTCTAATTTGCATGCCTTT
>NW_007497870.1:0-268 GCF_000475195.1 Diaphorina citri
TTAAAATAATTGAGGAAGTTTTGTGCGACTCCATTGGATCTGTCACTCGAGATGAGAAGACCTTGAATCTCAATCACCCGTGCTCACTCTATCAGGACGTGGAAGCTTTGTGAGTGAGGTTCTATTGGATAAATGAAACTCAATCAGGGCAGTCATTTGGAGTACCTACACTTGCAGGCAGGAATCCGAAGGACTTGAACCACCAAACTTCAGATTCGAATCACTATGCTCCTGGTGTTTTTTTTTTTTTTTTTTTTTTTTTTTTGGT
>NW_007497871.1:0-268 GCF_000475195.1 Diaphorina citri
TTTGTTAGTAAAAACACGTGTTAAGCTAGAAAGTCTGTTCTTAGTAGGGTCTCTTCAGAGGTCTTTTTTTGTGTGAAAAGTAGAAGTTTGGTTAAAACACATTAGTTGTCATTAGCATGCACCTTTACATTTAAAACAATTAATAGGGGATATTTTCCGTGAAATTTCTGAGTGCGGAGTCCCCTATTTAGGACTACTGCACACTGCACTAAATTGTTTTATTTTACTCTTCCCAATCAAACATTGCTGTCTTTTTCATGAAGTTTAG
>NW_007497872.1:0-268 GCF_000475195.1 Diaphorina citri
TAAACGAGAACCCAAGGGACTAGGTCATTTTTCTCGTTTAAAGAGGTTTCTCGTTTAAGGAGTTTCTCGTTTAAAGAGATTTCATATAACTTTTTCTCGTTTATAGAGGTAGAGTAGAGTCGAATAGTGAACTAACTGAAGAAAACCATGATCATTAGGGTATGTATGATATTACATATGTTCTATGTAGGTACAGTCGAACCTGGATAAACGAGAACCCAAGGGACTAGGTCATTTTTCTCGTTTAAAGAGGTTTCTCGTTTAAGGA
>NW_007497873.1:0-268 GCF_000475195.1 Diaphorina citri
TCTTCTAGTAATTGGTAATTTTAAGGAGGTAACTTCTATCTCCTATTGAGTGGGCTGTTCTAAGTATTAGCTTTTACGTTTTGAAATCAGTGTGAATGAAGAGGCGAAGAGCTACAGTTTTAAACCACAAGAACTCATCAGTACCAAGTCCCTTATCAAATTGGTCTTCAATGGCCAGACAAAACAAATAATTCCATACTTTGGAGTGAAACCCTAGTAAATCATATCCGTATTGTAAGTAATTGCCTGCCTATTTAACCCCTGGGTC
>NW_007497874.1:0-268 GCF_000475195.1 Diaphorina citri
CTTAAGAGAGATATCAATTATTGTTCTTGAAAATGCAATAACCTACAATAAAACATTACCAATTTTCCCGTAGCTAATATGTTAAATGCCATGACATGTAGTTTTTACATCAGCTTCATTTGTATCTATACCATTAAATTTGTTGAAATACGTACCTACTACCAGTACTACCCTAATACTCACATTACTTACTATGATTTCTGAGCTATAAAAAGTGGTTCCCATGTTGTATAATTATACATACGGCTTTATAGCTTTTTTTGAGCAC
>NW_007497875.1:0-268 GCF_000475195.1 Diaphorina citri
GCGATTTATCTGGAAAAGTATAATAAATTAATAAATATTGAGGGTACTAAGGTTATCCCGGTACACCAAATGTTTCAAAATTGAAATTGAAAGGAAGGACGTGGTTTTTCAAACGAAATGGAATTGGTTCCATTTTTTTCGTTTCTGAATAAATACAAGGTACATACATCACACTTTAGGCCTGGTAAAGAAAGCTTTGACTTAGGATAAAAAAAGCAAATTCAAAATAGCTTTGTAGTTTGTATTATAACAAAATAGCTATTTGTTT
>NW_007497876.1:0-268 GCF_000475195.1 Diaphorina citri
GCCTTCTCTGGTCTTTATTTGAAAACATTAGTCAGTTCTATAATCATTCAAACGTGTTTATTTGCGATGAACAAATCGTACGATCAATTACGAAGCATTATGTTACTTAATGTGATTCTCATATAAAAATAAAAAAAAACTTACCAATTTAAGAATTTATTTCATCATAACTGACTGTCCAACTAATGAGGATTCAAATAACTGCAAGCAACACTTACCTAAAACAGATAAAAGAACAAAATTTAATCAAAATGGGTGAAATATTTAG
>NW_007497877.1:0-268 GCF_000475195.1 Diaphorina citri
CACTTTATACGCCAAACTCCAAAAAATACCAAACCGGCCGGGACACGACACCGCGCCGTGACAGCCTCTAAAAGTGGGACTTTTCAGGACATTTTATTTTTCCCGAAAATTCGGGATGTCCCGGGAAATACGGGACGGTTGGCAACCCTCATAGGCAGGTAAGTAGGTATGTAGTTATAGATAGGTAAGCATGTAGATTGTAGATGAATGATGAAACGTGACGAATTCGTGATAGTGAGTGTTTTCCTACATTCCAGTACCTTCTATC
>NW_007497878.1:0-268 GCF_000475195.1 Diaphorina citri
TCGAATTTCCCGCCAACTTTACACGCTCATGAAGGCTCTGTGTTAAGTTACCACATCATTTTCCACTTGCCAAGAACAACTCAGAATGGCCTATCTCAGCCCTGTTCATAACCACGGCCTTAAGTTCAAAGAAAACTGAAAAAAGATTTTTATAGCTCACTTCTGTACACACATCTCCAATATCCACTTTCTCGCACCCCCTTGATCATAGGACTTCTCACAAAAAGTAGGACCTCCCCTCAACGACCTTGAAATGTTTCTTTCTCTT
>NW_007497879.1:0-268 GCF_000475195.1 Diaphorina citri
GTTCGATTCCCGGTCGGTCTGTTTGTTCACGGAACGGCAAGCTTTCTCCTATCCTGTCCTCCACTCTTCGATTCTTCTGTTCCGAAGATAATTTGAATCATAATTAAAAATATTTTAAATAGAACTTATTATTTTGGCACCATTGTACTTGCAGCAGCAGCCTTGTTTCTTCGTTTCCAATTTCTTTTAGTTTCTAATGTGAGCCGTATGTTCGGAGCATATCATATGGTCTGTGGTTTCTAATATCGATTACCATAGAACCATTACC
>NW_007497880.1:0-268 GCF_000475195.1 Diaphorina citri
ATGAGGCCAGAAAATCAAACCTACAAAAACGATACAACCTTGCACTCTAGCAGACAGTTGCATGACTCCAGTGTGAGATGTTTCATGGGTTTAACTACCAAACCTCTCTAGAGAGGGGCAAAGACCCCTCTTAAAATAAATGGTAAAACAAAACCTCTTTCAGTTGCTCTTTAGGTCTTTAGTTCACATAATATTACACATTCCATTTGTAGAGATGTGCAAAGAGTGAGTGAGTTTGAAAACAGTAAATTACTCTTGTCACTGGACA
>NW_007497881.1:0-268 GCF_000475195.1 Diaphorina citri
TTATTTGTTAAAGTCATGTGAAGTTCGAGAACATTTCCATGACTTCAGGCTTAGGTACTAACCCTTATCTAATTGTAGAAGAACAAAAGGAATGAAATTAACCATGCTTCAAAGTAGGTAATCGAGTGAAACCTGTTAGGTACCTATATTAGTGAACCTATTACCTATTTAAAATCTAAAAGTAGGTACATATTGCTAATTCAGATAAAAGTATAATCTGAGGTGACTATGGACAAAAATGGAATTTTTTTTTACAAATTCTGGGTGT
>NW_007497882.1:0-268 GCF_000475195.1 Diaphorina citri
TTCAAGATATCTCTCATCAACACTGTCAACCCGGTCAATATTATTGACTGTCTGTTCAAATGGATTTGGTTTATCGTTATCAAGATCATCCTTCAGCTGCCTATTATTATCTTGCATATCATTCGTGACACGCCCATTTATATTTATTGGTAAGTTGACCATATGCTCGTACCTGCCTCGTTGGTTTGGTTTTGGTATAGTCAAGACTCTTCAGTCCCATTCTATTCGAGCAGTTTAAGGACCATAACTTTTTATAACAAAATAAGCA
>NW_007497883.1:0-268 GCF_000475195.1 Diaphorina citri
CATCTACACGACGCGAGGGAGCGGAAGCGAGGTAAATGCGCGAGTAGACTCGCTTCGTCTAAACCTACCTTTAGAATTTCCCAGTTTTTTTTTCCAGAGGTTTGACAGAGGGAACTGTAACTGCTATGGTCTTATCGTCCCAAAATCGAAGAGAGAAGGAAGACAGGATAGGAGAAAGCCAGCCCCTCCAAGAACGAACATTATCCCATCAGGATGAAATCCGCCCCGGGCGGGAATCGAACCCGCGGCCTAGCGCTTACAAGGCAGA
>NW_007497884.1:0-268 GCF_000475195.1 Diaphorina citri
TATAAATACCTCAGGAAACGCTAAATTAGCAAGCCAAGTTAGCTTGGAAGGTAGCGCGCCTGTCTTTTAAGCGCTAGAGGTAGCAGGTTCGATTACCGCCCGGGGATAACTTTTTACTACATAAATAGAACGACAATTAGGTAACTTAAAAAAAAGAGAAAAAAAAGTGAGCTTTCGAGAATACATACTTAGATTCCTATCATCACAGAAATAGATAAGGTTCGTTCTCAGAACGGCTGGCTTTCCTTCTCTCTTCCATTTCGGGACT
>NW_007497885.1:0-268 GCF_000475195.1 Diaphorina citri
TGCTGTGACAAGACTCCACGGAATTTTGTACCTGGCTAGAAACCTGTTGGGTTTATAGGCGCATCATAATAATTTGTCTATAATCCTTATAGTATTCTTAAGGTGCCAGTCTTCCAAAGTGTTCTTAGAGTAGTGTACTGTAGGTACACAGGTCATAGAGCGCTCTATACCAGGGATTTTCAACTAGCGGCCCGCGGGCCACATGCCCGCCAGACCATTTTTGTGGCCCGCGAAGCTTTTTGCGTGGGTCCCATCGGGCTTCATGTTC
>NW_007497886.1:0-268 GCF_000475195.1 Diaphorina citri
ATGATCAGAAGGAGAAACAAGGCAAACGAATACTCGTAAAAGAGACAGAATGGAAATTTGTGTCTTTCGTTTCTAGTTTTCAATATATCGAGGGAAACAAATTGAACACAAACAGGTTAAATCCAACAGGCTTGAATATTTGGACTGAAAAATACTTCTTAAGTAGATCGGACTTAAATACCTACTTCAATTTTGAAGTGATCTCTTTACTTGGAATGATTAATGGATCACGCCATCAGAAAAATCAAATAACCTATTTAGTATTTGT
>NW_007497887.1:0-268 GCF_000475195.1 Diaphorina citri
CCCTTGCAGGTACAAGGTTGATTTAAAAGTAAAAATTTGATTGTCTTTAATTAATGCTCATATTGCAATATATCGATATAGTTACAACTCAAACCTTATTATTGGGTAACAAGGAAAATCTCCTGACCAAAAGTTACCCGTTAGATTAATAACAGGTTGCCAATATATTTTGAATCATACCTTCACACTGGAGTATTAATATTTATTTCGGCATTTTCTCCAATTTCATCAAATAAGGCTGAGAGAAAATAAAATATAACTGAAAAGC
>NW_007497888.1:0-268 GCF_000475195.1 Diaphorina citri
AAAATTCCGTTGGTCCTCATTTTTTCTGCTCTATGACTTTGAAACATCACCCAAGTAAGCGCAACTGATCTATTAGTAGACTGATAAATTAATAGAAAGACTAAGTCGGAATAAATTAATCTATGCCAATATTACAACTAATGATTATATAATTTAAAAATACACAATTGACAGGTTTTATTCAACAAGGACTCGAATGCAAATATCGAAATAAAAAAAAGTAAATAATAATAAAAAATAAAATAAAAAAAAAAAGAGAAAAATCGAT
>NW_007497889.1:0-268 GCF_000475195.1 Diaphorina citri
AGCTTATGCTTGCGCTGTGTATGCTAGAGTTCAGTCACAACAAGGTGACATCTCAGTCAATCTTATTTGTGCCAAGTCAAAAGTAAGTCCACTCAAGTCCTTGTCCATACCAAGACTTGAGCTCTGTGCCGCTCTATTACTCTCCAAAGTCATGAGACTATGTTTAGATACCTATCAGTCTCGTGTAAAAATCCGTGAGTATTACTGTCTATCTGACTCGAAAGTGACAATCGATTGGGTTCGATCCCCAGCATGTAGATGGAATACT
>NW_007497890.1:0-268 GCF_000475195.1 Diaphorina citri
AAAAAAAAATGAGTCCATAATGGCGCTAAAATAGGTCAAGTTTTAAAAATAATTTCAACTTTTACTTGTCACTAAATCGAATTTTAGACTTGGAGTAGATAATATTTTTTTTTTTTATTTTTGTATGAAGAGAATACAAAATTAAAGCCATTCTCACTTATCCTGTTCAAATAGCTCGTTTCCACTGAAGCTCATATTTCTTGAACTTAACAAGTATCCCACATCAATTCCAAGCGAAAATTACGGGCAGCAATTTCTTACAAAAAAG
>NW_007497891.1:0-268 GCF_000475195.1 Diaphorina citri
AGAAGTCGACTATGAAGAGAGGTAGAAATTTTCACACGTTATGATGACTTCGAATTTGGGTTTTTCACAAACAGTCCTAAAGGAAGGGTTGAGCTCCCCTCCAGTAGAGACCCTAGGATTAGTGATGGGTAAATACCCGGGTACTTATTTTTGGGGTAAATACCCAATTTTTATAAATACCCGGGTATTTTCGAGAAGCGCCTCAGTCGAATTGTGCTCGGGAAATTAAAAAAAAAAAAAAATCAAGTGACGATGTTTTTTTGTTTAT
>NW_007497892.1:0-268 GCF_000475195.1 Diaphorina citri
TTCCTCGGTTTGTGGATTTAGTTAAGTTTGTTCAGCATAAATGTTCTGTGCTTGATCTCGCACAAGACAATGCTCCGACCAAAGTGGCCTCTGCAAACCGCAAGTCACTTGTAACCACCAATCACCATGACCATGGTACCACATCTGGGCGACTGCCCTTCAAATCATCTAACACTGGGGACAAGCGATTAGTCTTCAAATGCTCTGTATGTAATGGAGGCCATCGCATCGCATCCTGTCCTAAATTTTTAACTTTTGATGCTACCAA
>NW_007497893.1:0-268 GCF_000475195.1 Diaphorina citri
AAATATGACAGAGTGATAGTTGGTGTATTGAATGTTTACTCTGGTCCACAATGTCAATGAACCAAACCTGTCTGTGTCCATGTTCTTAATGCGAATTTACACAGTTTGAGTTTTGTCAGGGTTGCCGTGTTCCAGCTCATTAAACAATGGCGTCCTATGGTCCTACCTCAACGTACATAGAACACCTGGAATGACTCACAACACTTTAGAATAACTGATAACATGCGATGACGTTTAGGTACCTACTGTTTACTATTCAGCGGCAATT
>NW_007497894.1:0-268 GCF_000475195.1 Diaphorina citri
ACGAGGATTTTATTATTTTTTTTTCATTTATTTGTTTTATTTTTTATTTAATTTATTTGTTTTTAACACAGTTGCAATGAAGTTGCATGTGAAGTGTGCAAAGTTTGGAAAATTGCTTTCTAAACACGCTAGACGCTAGCTTGGTTACAAATTGTTTTATTGCTATCGACGAAAATTGTAAGCTAGCCTGATAAAATTGGAGGGAAGCACTTCCTAAGGTCGCGGATTAAATCCCTGCCCGGGGCGAACTTTATCCTAAACAGATGAA
>NW_007497895.1:0-268 GCF_000475195.1 Diaphorina citri
GGAAAAATACACAGAGCTTGCGATAGAAGTAAAGAGAATCTGGAAGCAAAACAAAGTGCACATAATACCATTTATAATATCGGCTACTGGTATAACCCCGTCATCATTCAAATATAGTCTCTCAAAACTCAACTTACCTGAAGACATCCATACGAAAGCGCAGAAAGCCGTCATCATTAAGACTGCGTCACTAATCAGAAAGTTCCTGAACACCTAAGAAGATATGTGTACTAACTTGGAGACGCTCTCCCGTTAGTACCACATCAAA
>NW_007497896.1:0-268 GCF_000475195.1 Diaphorina citri
AAAAAAAAAATACTTGACAAACTTAATCAAAATTTAATTCCTAAGAATGTTGGCACACTATAATAAATCTAAATAAAAATAAAACAATTCCTAAGAAGCATCTGACCTTGACTTTTTTGAATTACACATTGGACTTGGCCCAGAACTTAACCTTTTTGAACCTAATATTTTTCGACAAGACCGCCTTAGATTTAGACCTTGACTTTCTTCAACTAGACCTTCATCTTTTTGATTTGGACTTTCATCTTTTTGAACTAAAACTTCATCT
>NW_007497897.1:0-268 GCF_000475195.1 Diaphorina citri
TAGAAGAAAAAGAAAAATTTCGTTGGTCCTCATTTTTCCTGCTCTATGACTTTGAAACATCACACAAGTAAGCGCAACAGATCTATTGGCCTGCCCTGCTATAAAGACGCTAAAGTGTTCTACTTTTGTATTGAAGGAGGTTGCGAAAGTCCACCGGGAAAAAATCGTGGGAGACAATTCGCTGTAGGTAACTAGGTACCTACTCTTGTACCTATCTGTTTCTCCCACGATTTTTCCCCTTATGGTTTTCTTCTGAGAATTTGTATGT
>NW_007497898.1:0-268 GCF_000475195.1 Diaphorina citri
AAAAGACGGGATTTAATGTGTCCCTTTTAATGTCTCTTGAAAGTGTATTTTCGATGGGAGACTGGGTCACTGGGACAAAGATCTAAAATATACATAGGTATAGATATTACACCAAGATAAAACAGAAAAGGAAAAAAAGATTTAAAGAGAGTATTGTAGAAATCAGATCCTCAGGGAAACCAGAACAAATCAGAACATTATGGATGAAAATAATAATAATAATAATAATAATAATAATAATAGTGCTTATTTATACTGCTCGCATAGG
>NW_007497899.1:0-268 GCF_000475195.1 Diaphorina citri
TGAAAGTTTTTTTTTTTTTTTTTTTTTTTTTTTTTTTTTTTTTGAAAAAACAAACAAACAAAAACAAAATACGAGTATACTTGTACATACGTACAGACCATGGGCTAAAGCTAAAAACCACCTTTTTTACTCGGATATCCCTAAAACGGATATTTTCACTAATTTTCCGACTATGAAAATTAGGTACATTATATGTAGGTAGATTTTTTACGACCGAGGGGAGAATCGAACTCGCAACCTCCCCACGTATAACTTACCTGCAGAGTGT
>NW_007497900.1:0-268 GCF_000475195.1 Diaphorina citri
GGGTAAATATTTCCAAACAGCGTTTTTCTATGTCCTCGTCAAAAAAACACAATTAGAAATTAAAAAATAATTATATGAAACCGTGATATAGAGAGAACACATAATTTGCAATTGAATCAACAAAAATTATTTTTAATATTTAGTTTATTTTTCAACTTATGAACGGAGAAGACAGTTAAATGTCCGTCCTCTGGCATGTCCCAGGGCGTTTTTGATTTGTTTAACCTATGATTTAGTATTCTGCCTTTAAAAATGGTTAGTTAATTTT
>NW_007497901.1:0-268 GCF_000475195.1 Diaphorina citri
TTTGATTCTCAGTAAAGTGCAGATCGCGCCTGTAAAATAACCAAGACATTGCCGACCTTTTCTCTGACGCGAAGTCCCTCACAATTCACAATACTGATAATAGTCATGTCCATGATAAAGTATAAGTCTAATTAATCTGATTGTCATTTGTATTTCCATATCATCCATAATCCATAACCAGCAGTTTATCCCCCCCTCCCTCTTCTCACTCAATAAAGTAAATAATAAGTTATGTGTTCATGTTCTGTATTCATGAGAGTAATTCAAG
>NW_007497902.1:0-268 GCF_000475195.1 Diaphorina citri
CTGTTCTCATTTGTAGGATATTGATTTCTTGTTTTGGTATTCATTAGTGCTTTTCCCCCTCTTCTTTGATCTCTGATTTGAGCTGTTAATGATACATATATCTGTTTGTGCAATATCTGTTTTAGCGAATGTGGTGGTTTTGTTGGTGTTGTTGTTGGTTTTGGTTAGAGGTTGGAAGTTTCTGCGCACTAAAGTATCTTGACGTATTGTTGTTGTTTGTTTTCTTCTTTAATGATTCTGGCTCTCTTGGAATGTTGATCTCTTCGCC
>NW_007497903.1:0-268 GCF_000475195.1 Diaphorina citri
TCCTCAGTTTTATTTGAGGCTTCCTTCTCTCCTTTATCTTCTCTTCCCCCTTTTCTGTCCATTTTCGCCCCTTTTTCATAAGTTTTCCAGCTTTCTTGTCTTTTCTTTTCCACTTACTTTCGTTTTTGTTCCTTTTCGCCTACATATTTGTTTTCTATAAGAGTCGTTATGTAGGTTCTCTTCTCTTAATAATTGACATACTCTCTCCTCTCTCTATTCTTTTCTCCCCCCCCCCTCTCTCTCTCTTCACCTATTCTCCTCCCTCCCT
>NW_007497904.1:0-268 GCF_000475195.1 Diaphorina citri
GCAACATATAACAAGAGGCCAAGCTTTCAATAGAAAACAAACAGAAAGGTATTTTTTAATTGAAAGCAAGTCAGCCTAGTTAGCTTGGAGGGTAGCGCGTCTGCCTTGTAAGCGCTAGGTCGCGGGTTCGATTCCCGAATTTTATCCGAAACAGATAAGGTTCGTTCTCGGAACTGCTGGCTTTCTGCTCTCCTATCTTTTTTCTCTCTACGATTTCGGGAATATAAGACCGTACCAGTTACACTTCCCTGTATCATACTTTTTCGAA
>NW_007497905.1:0-268 GCF_000475195.1 Diaphorina citri
AGAGAACCATCATCAATCTTGACCCTAAAATGAGCCTTTAAATATAGGATGGAAAGGACATTGATTATTTTCAAACTAATACCTATTTGTTTTAGCTTGGCAAACAACAGAGAGTGATTAATTTTATCAAAACAAAATCGGTAATCGATGAAGCTTAGAAAAACTTTTGATTTTGGTTGTTGTAGAACAAAATTAACTGTTGAGCTTAAGGTAAAAACATGATCAATGCAACCCCTATTGCGACGGAACCCGGCCTGGTTTTCCGGCA
>NW_007497906.1:0-268 GCF_000475195.1 Diaphorina citri
TACTGCTGCTAGTCACTGTTCTATCTCTGTTATCGGCTCATTCATACTAACTATACCTATCTAGTCATTAAATCTTTTCATACCTATTCTACTATCTAGTCATGGACTAGTCAATATTTCTAATGCTTTTTTCCTCGTTTACATTTTACATATAAATTTCTATTACACGTGTCTCATAATATTACATAATTATGTACAAGATAAAGCCGAAAACCTCTACTTCTAAAAATGTTGCCTCTCTAACACAGCGTGTATCTGTTGGTTCTTC
>NW_007497907.1:0-268 GCF_000475195.1 Diaphorina citri
GCTTTTACAGCAAAACATACGAATATGGCAAAATAGGCCTTTATTATAGGCGAGTTACGACGGGACCCATCTTTTAGGGCGAAAGGCCCGGCCAAGTCTACACCGGTGTGCAGAAACGGACGGCCTTGCTTAAAGCGAGAAATGGGAAGTTCTGCCATAACTGGCTCACGAGGCTTGGCAGTCAAACGGTAACATTTTACACATTGGAACAGAAGTTTACGTACGAGATTACGCAAACCTGGAACGTAATATTTCGAATGAACTAGAC
>NW_007497908.1:0-268 GCF_000475195.1 Diaphorina citri
ACGAGAACACCAGAAAGTAACCCGTTGAAATATTTGCAATCGAAAAACGAGTACAAATTTTTGTCGATGGTGAGATTCTAACCCGGGACCTTCTGCATGGCAAGCAAGCGCGTTACCACTGGGCTGACCGTGCCCCCTGATATATTTACTTGTTTCAAAGATTGTACCTACGTATAGATAGTGGCACAGGTAATAATAATAATAATAGACTCTTGAGTGGAAGGTAACCACTAGGCGAGGTTAACGCCTTAGGCGTTCTCTACCACCT
>NW_007497909.1:0-268 GCF_000475195.1 Diaphorina citri
TTCGGCCTACATCGGCCATAGGTACTGTGGATACTCTGCAGTAGAGTATTCATTAATTTTATTTCTAACTCAATGAGACGTACCTACATACCTACCTAACAACTATTATTAGATGTTGTTGTTTACAAATGTCGGGACATTGATCATGATCACTAGGCCGTTTTCCTAAATTATAAATCCTATTATGTACCTTAATAAAACGCTAAGATTTCACACAAGCTCAGCTGTTTACCTTCCTTATTTTACATGGGCTAGGTAGGTATACTTG
>NW_007497910.1:0-268 GCF_000475195.1 Diaphorina citri
GGAAGTGAGGGGAAGAAAAGGTGGAAAGATTGCGTGAATCAAGACCTGGGTGAGAAAAATTTATCAGGACATGAGGTACACAAGAGTAGGGCTGCCTGGAAGAGACTGACACTGACAAGAAACGCTGACCCTATTTCAATGGGAAAATCCTAGGAAGAAGAAAAAGATTCTAAGACCAACAGATCGGCCTACTGTATATGGGTTTATAAATTGGTAAATCCCCTTTTGAAAATTTCCCCACACGCCACTGCCACCAGTGTGGGGAGTC
>NW_007497911.1:0-268 GCF_000475195.1 Diaphorina citri
TTCCACGAGAATCCTCGAAAAATTTGTCCGATTTCGATGAAATTTGGCCAAAGTGAAATCACATAAAGGAAAGACATTTACTTATTTGTTTTTTAACTTTCTGATCCCCAATTGGTTCCGAGCTTCCGAGTGATTTCTTCAGTTCACTGAACTACCATTTTTTTTTCTTTTTACGAAAACAAAGCGTCAAACACACAACCAACCTTTGAAAGGAAAGAAACTTTCACTACTGAAAATAATACGTAACGGGAGAGAGGTGGAAAATTTT
>NW_007497912.1:0-268 GCF_000475195.1 Diaphorina citri
TAATTATTAATTATAATTAGTGTGAGACAATTGATGTGTTTAAGTGTTGTCTATTTTTATTGAAGATTTCTGGATTTTATTCTTATGACATGAGATGGGGAAGGAGATACCCACCCGGTGTGAATTGAAATGTACGTATTATCCACCCTGTAGTCGAAGTTTTCATAGTCAAAATGTACTTACCATTGCAGGGGTAATTTTGACACAAGTAAGTATTTATACCTACACAGGTATAAATATGTCTTTTGATTTAGTGTCTCAAAATACC
>NW_007497913.1:0-268 GCF_000475195.1 Diaphorina citri
ATGTGCGTTCAAATAGGGCAGATTGGTCACCGGATCCAAATAATTTGTCTCACATTTCGTGATACAGCATTTCTTCTTGTCCGGATAAGATTTGTATTTTTTCTGGGGGAATATCTGGTTGAAAGTTTCATCGCTGCTGAACGTGATGAAGGTTCGCGAGTGAACGCCGCGTTTATAGGCAGCTATCTCGTCGGATCTGAAAACAAAAGAATAGAATAGAATATACCTTGTTTATACTACCAGCATAGGACTGAAAAGTCCCTTTACT
>NW_007497914.1:0-268 GCF_000475195.1 Diaphorina citri
TGCTATATCTTTGACAAGGGAAATTCAGGCTGGTATACTCTCTATTTAAAGTCTCCCAGCCAGACTAAACTGCTCTACTCCCTGTTTAACATCCCCCAGTCAGACACACCAGTGTTATGGTAGGGTTAGGTTAAACACAAAAAGGAGCTATCTTTTTCATTGTTGTGACTAGTTAATCTCCAGGAGTCTCCTGGTATACTTACAGGACACACCAAGACGTTGTTCTTTCCATACAGGAGAGTGGCCCGACTATTCTGGTGCAAAGATT
>NW_007497915.1:0-268 GCF_000475195.1 Diaphorina citri
CACCAATTGCACACCCACGTCTTGTATCCTTCAAATTAATAAGTCGTAGTCGTGTACCTACTTGTTTCCTTTGTTGCTGTTAATACTGAGACAGACTGACAGACAAGGACAATAGTTAACAGAAAAATAAGAACGAACTACCTATACCCTGAAGGTAAATCTCAGGTCGCGACAGTTTCCAATCAATACCCTCATACCCCAAACATGTCAACAAAACATCTCCCTAAACATCTCAACAGTATTACGATACAAGTGCTCTGACAATAAG
>NW_007497916.1:0-268 GCF_000475195.1 Diaphorina citri
TGGTCTCGATTATATGACTCCGAGCCTGAAGGTCCAACCATGAGCTCCTTCCCCTCCACCCTCCCTCTTCTCCTTAAAAGGGAAGGAAGAGTCTTGAAGGGAAGGAAAAATCTTCCCTTCTTTGCTGGATTTTCAACCAGCTCCTCAATAAGCCGCGAGAAGCTTAGTCCAGCCAGAATTAACCAGCAGGAAATCCTTCTTTCGGTGAGGTAAAAACAGGAAATCCTTCTTTCGGTGAGGTAAAAACAGGAGGTCCTAAATGTAAAGG
>NW_007497917.1:0-268 GCF_000475195.1 Diaphorina citri
TTTTATTAATTATCATTAATAAAGTTCAAAGTCCTTTTTCGATCTGTTTCTGAAGTTAATGTTGTACTTAATTCAATAAAACCTTCAGTCACTGAAACCCCTGTCAGTAAAAACCTCGAGTCACTAAAAACCCCTATCACTAAAAACCTTCAGTCACTGAAACCCCTGTCAGTAAAAACCTCGAGTCACTAAAAACCCCTGTCACTAAAAACCCCTATCACTAAAAACCTTCAGTCACTGAAACCCCTGTCAGTAAAAACCTCGAGTC
>NW_007497918.1:0-268 GCF_000475195.1 Diaphorina citri
CGACTCTTATGGGTTAAGTGAGTCATTAGTGTAATCATTCTAAATCTAAATTCTGACACACCGTCTGTTCTGATACTTACCAATATAGTCATTGGTAAGTCGATATCACTTCGGCCAAGGCAGGAATCGAATCTCCGACCTAGAGTTCACAAGGCCAAGGCAGCCATGTTGGCATCTTTCAGGTAAGATTACACTATTTAAGGTAAGATCACACGATGTGCATTCGTAGAAGAAAAACTCACAGACGAAAACCTTCATAGCGGAAAAA
>NW_007497919.1:0-268 GCF_000475195.1 Diaphorina citri
AGTTCTCTTAGGAACCGAACTTTATCGTCTTATTTTATCTTTGTAACATAATAAATATTGTTAACGGCCAGGTAGACACCTTTGTAACTACTTGTACACTTTTATTGTATCGTAAAATTCATCACTCTTAGGTTGTGTAGTAGCAACGAAAGTAATATCTGTGAAAGACGAGAGGAGTTCTTAAGCACAGATTTTTAGCCAACACCTGGGAGCAGCCTAAGACGCGTTTCGTTCTTATTTGAACTCATCAGTTAGACATAGCTCTCAG
>NW_007497920.1:0-268 GCF_000475195.1 Diaphorina citri
GGATTGATTGAGAGGCTGACGAAAAACGCCGACCTCGTCTGATAACGGAAAAAGGCGAAGAAAAAGAATAAGAAGTTTGTAGAGTCAAGGGGAATTTTATATTTTCCTCTATTCTAAATCACGTGTTCTTTACACCAATAGGTCTAGACCTCTAGTTCTAGTCACGTGACGAGCTCTACCGAAGCGTAGTTAGATAGTAGTACTACAAATAGGTATAACAGATACCTATATCGTCATTATAGGGACCAACTCGAACGTTACCTCCTAA
>NW_007497921.1:0-268 GCF_000475195.1 Diaphorina citri
TGCTATTCCAATAAAAACATACTTATTTTTTAATAAACGTATCTCAAAAAGTTAGAAATGCTAAGAAATCTGCATAGCCGTGATGTGTCTTCAGCGACAGGGTGTCCCGGAATGAGCGGTGCTTCTTAAATTCCGAGTGAAAATTGATGCATACCTATCTATTATTACGATATGGACTCGTAAAGAGACTTTCTGAATTATGTGTGTTCTACAAAAAAAAATAATAATAATGAATAAAAAAAAAAAATAATAAAAAAATACCGTTCTC
>NW_007497922.1:0-268 GCF_000475195.1 Diaphorina citri
TTTTATCTTTTTTTTCTTTCTTTTTTTTTCCTTTTTGTCTTTTTTTTTCTTTTTACTTTTTTATTTACTTTTTACTTTTCACTATGTTCCGTGGATTATTAGTATTAGGTATCCTACCTTGTACCTAGCTATTATACTGTTATAGGTTCAAGCTTCAATAATACTCCTACTGAAGTACGTCTGAACTAAGGTCCAATCCACAAATTGCTTTTAAAAGTTGAATCAGAGAGACGAACATCAGAAAATTGAAGAGTTAACCCGTGAGTAC
>NW_007497923.1:0-268 GCF_000475195.1 Diaphorina citri
GCAGTGCTGTCGTGGTTAAAGCGTTGGATTTCGGATCTGGAGGTTGGTGGTTCGAATCCAAGTAGTGCATATTGCAATATTTTTTTTTTTTAATTTTATTTTATTAACTAACTTACCTAGTTTGGCTGTATTAATTTTACTATTGGCTCATAAGAATTTATAATTTTATTATTTATTTTACCTTAATTCTTTATTTGAATCATTGCAGCCCATGAGAATTGGGCTGTCAATGGTTCAATGTTAAATATTAGTTTTTCATTTGTTTCCT
>NW_007497924.1:0-268 GCF_000475195.1 Diaphorina citri
AAAAAAAAAAAAAAAAAAAAAAAAAAAACTGAAGATTGACTCCTTTTTTGTGAGGGGGTTTGATAGAGAGAATTGTAACTGCTAAGGTCTTTCATTGAACGTTATTTACAGAGGGAAACTATAACAATGAGAGTCCTTGTCCTGGCAAGGTGTTATCGTCCCGAAATCGAAGAGAGAAAGAAGACAGGATAGGAGAAAGCCAGCCGTTCCGAGAACGAACTAGACAGGCTCGACTGTATTGAAAATAATGATAACATCATCCTGTATT
>NW_007497925.1:0-268 GCF_000475195.1 Diaphorina citri
AGAGAAAGAGAGAGAGAGAAAAGAGAGAGAGAGGAGAAATATTGCTGAAAAATGCTCTGACCGTCTAAATACCAAACAAGCACTAGGTTGCTTAACCTTAATGATCCGTCAGGAACTAGTACCTACGTGCATTCAACATAGCTCTAGATCTAGAAGCTGCAATGGGTTGGTCTGCTTAACTTTCCATTGTCTCCAACTCCATTTGATGATTTCTATCGATAAAAAAATCAATAATTGATAGATAAATAATAATTATTATTCTATTCTA
>NW_007497926.1:0-268 GCF_000475195.1 Diaphorina citri
ATATTAATGCCACATCAACTTGCAGACTATGTACATCTCTCAATGAACTTTTTCGACCCAAGATTTCGACGACAAGCTGATCAACCCCATGCATTGAGAGTACAAAGATTCCAACGAGCTCAGGTGTACACCATAACATACGGAGATAGAAGATTAGATTACGTCATGCCCACACTACTTAATAAATATTGCCAAGAGTTCCTACAAGAAAAAGATAAAGAGAAGATCAAGATGAAAATAAGAGAAATGGTTTTAAAGTATGGATAGA
>NW_007497927.1:0-268 GCF_000475195.1 Diaphorina citri
GTAACAAAAGGAAGGAGAGAAAAATAGCATAGAAAGAGAGAGAGAGAGAGAGAGAGAGAGAGAAAGAGAAGAACAGAGGGATATTCACTTAACTTTACACAATAGGTACCTACTATTTTTTGACCTTCTTTTCCCTTATAGAAAATCCGTCCCCCATTTTTCCCCTAAAGTCCACTTCTTTTTCAAATAGAATCCATTTCCCCCTCTTTCTCCCCTAAAGTCATCTCATCCCCATCACTTCCTTTCCTACCGTTCTTTCTTTATCTTT
>NW_007497928.1:0-268 GCF_000475195.1 Diaphorina citri
ATTTCAAGATTGAAAAACACACATCATATAACATTTTGACAGTTCATAGGCTAATTAGAAGGCAAAATCTTCTCTCCGTTTCGATGTTCGTTTGGCTTTTTATTTATGTAGGTATTTTCAGCATGGTGCTCTTTATGTGAACTTGGAGACTTTTATAACTTTTAGCTATTTCATGAAGCGATCATGACATCGCATCGGTACGACAATTTTTCTGTATTTAAAAGTGACATTTTGAATCTTTTTTTTTTTTTTTTTTTTTTTTTTTTTT
>NW_007497929.1:0-268 GCF_000475195.1 Diaphorina citri
AGAAATTTTTAGACTGTCCCGTTAAGTCCTATCCTGGCAGTACAAACAACAAACAAGGGATATGCTATTCTATTCCATTTTAAAAGTCTTGGGCATATCTTTTAGTGCTCCACAGTATGTCTTATAGTCCTCCGCCTATTCAATGAGTAGGAGATTGCCTTTCCTCTTCTTTATCCTTCTCCTCCTCCTCCTTGTCCTCTTCTCCCTTATCTTCGTTATCACAATAGCAAATACCTTTATACCGTCCTCGAATAAAATTGATATTCCT
>NW_007497930.1:0-268 GCF_000475195.1 Diaphorina citri
AGGAAGATTTTAGGAGAGGGCGCACCAAAGACATTCCCTTCCATGTAACTCAGCTCTACATAAATATAATAACACCTTCGAA
This sequence comes from Diaphorina citri, assembly GCF_000475195.1. Classification (NCBI taxonomy): domain Eukaryota; kingdom Metazoa; phylum Arthropoda; class Insecta; order Hemiptera; family Psyllidae; genus Diaphorina; species Diaphorina citri. Next base: position 83 of record NW_007497930.1, read on the forward strand.
ACATCTAACCCCCGGGCCACAAAGTGAGTTTAAACTCTTTTTGTGGCCCCGGACCTAAAATAAAATGTCATCAGTTATTATTACTGTATTTTTCATTGGGTAAAAATGTATCTAGGATGTCTAATCTAATTTAACCTAATCAAGAATAAAATTCCATGTCTCCGTTGGAGTTCAAACCCGCGCTCT
>NW_007497931.1:0-268 GCF_000475195.1 Diaphorina citri
TCTCGGAACAGCTGATTTTCTCCTATCCTGTCCTCCATCTCTCTTCGATTTTGGGACGATAAGACTTGCGCTGCTACAATAGGTTTATGTCTAATTGTTTGTCACCTTCTGAGAATGTTAAGAGACTGTCCGGGCTTGATCTCCAAGCAGTCTCAGAGATCAACTTGAACTTATTACTTCAAATCCACCCTACAAAGGTTGGGTCAAGCAAAGTATGGACAAATACGGTCTCACGATTATCCGTATACGGCGACTATTGGTGACTAAT
>NW_007497932.1:0-268 GCF_000475195.1 Diaphorina citri
AATTATCACCTTGCAGTTTCATGTTGAATTTCCCATCCGGTTCACTCCTGTAAATTTCCAAATCTTTTCCAGGAACCACATTCATATACAGACTATGCGTTTTAAACACATCATTCAACTCACTGATGATTTTGTTTAGTTTGATGTTATTTTTATTTAGTTTTAGTTGTTTTATGTAACTTTGGTTAGTGTTATTGTTAGGTAGACTGGTTTTGTTTATTTGTTCCAACCACAGCTCGTCAGTGATGGGGTAGATTTTGTTTTGACT
>NW_007497933.1:0-268 GCF_000475195.1 Diaphorina citri
AAAAAACTTACTGAGTTCTGGTTTGATATCTGCACTACATTTACTCCACTGTGCCAAAGTATGGATAGCTATAAAATTAGCGCCGTATTCACAGTTGGGATTTGTCAGAACGCCGCGAATTTTCGGTATAATATCCGGGGATCTTCCTGGAAAAAAATCAAAAGACAAGATTGTGATGTGGTGAAATATGTATAAGGTAGTGCTTTGATTATATGTAATCAGCTTATAACAAGATGTCCCATTATGCTAAGATGTTAACAGGGTCGGC
>NW_007497934.1:0-268 GCF_000475195.1 Diaphorina citri
TCTCGGAAAAACTGGCTTTCTCCTATCCTGTCCTCATTCCCTAAGGCTAAGGCCTTATCGTCCCGAAATTGAAGAGAGAAGGAAGACAGGGTAGGAGAAAGCCAGCTGTTCCGAGAACGAACATTATGCGTCAGTTATTAGTAAAATATTGATTAGATGTGAAAACTTACAGAGCATGGGACGGGCTTGTGTTGTATAAATTCACCATTGTCCTATCGGTCAGTCTAAAACAGAACAAATCACACAACGTTTTAGACTCCTGCAATTT
>NW_007497935.1:0-268 GCF_000475195.1 Diaphorina citri
GCCGCCGTAGGCGGCTCAGGCTCGGGACTTAGAAAAATTTTCATTTTTTTTTTTTTTTTCAAATACGTATTCCGCAAAAGTAATAGAAAGTCGTGTGATGTTCAAACCAGATTTTTTCCTTTAGCGTTGCGTTTGTGTAATTTGGTTTTAAATACATGATTAATATCTGTTTACTTTTCCCTTCCTTCCTTTTTCGAGTATAAGTTGCTCGGTTTTATTTGTTTTTATACTTTTGCCGAGAGTTTCAGTGAGTATATCAAGAAAGATT
>NW_007497936.1:0-268 GCF_000475195.1 Diaphorina citri
TTTGGATGAGGGGCCGTTGGGAGCGTCAGTACCGTTAGAGCCGCCACTGATGTCTTCTGTGACCTCTTCGGTCAGATTTTCAATCCCTGTACCAACACACAGAAATCACGTCATTCGGGAGTTGGAAAAAAAGCTGGGCTTTAAAAATAGATAATAAGTCCTTCTATGGGGACAGACAGACCGACCGACCGACTGACAGACACCGAAGCGAATACAATAGCCCGTCCACAATACCTTTTTTTATTACTATCGTAATAATAAAGGAAGG
>NW_007497937.1:0-268 GCF_000475195.1 Diaphorina citri
ACTCTCAAGCTGGGTGAGGTTAATGTGAGTAGGCAGGTAGCTTGTTGTCGAATGGAGAATGAAACCCCCGTTATTTAAATAAATACCGTTTCTTCGTGTTATTATATCACAACTTTGGTGCTCACTGCAGCATTGTAAGATTTTCCAAATATCTTAATAATCCAATAGCCAATGTTTATCTACCATGCCTGCACTGGTCGCTATGCGCATTTAAATTACATAGCTGCTCATTTTCCTCACGAGGCTGAATCGAACCCGGGTCTTCCGC
>NW_007497938.1:0-268 GCF_000475195.1 Diaphorina citri
TTACAAAAATCATAATAAAATGCTTTTTCCTTTTCTTTTTTTTTTCGAAAATAAAATTTCCCCAAATGAAAAGTTATTTCATGGAATAGGGCCCAGCTTTTCATAATCGAATTTTTCGTATCGAAAAAATAGATTAATCGAATCGAATGTCCGTTTGTTTTGATTTGTGTTTATTTTTTTGTGTTTTCCAATCTTTTTTTACTTTCCTTATCCTATAGGAAGGAAAGTAATGTAATCGGGTCAAATTTTCGATGGTCAGTTTTTAGTG
>NW_007497939.1:0-268 GCF_000475195.1 Diaphorina citri
TCCTTCAAAGAATGTTCTGGCAATTGTTGCAGCTGTCTGATCAGGTATAGGAAAGGCTTCGAACCATCTTGTGAATCTGTCTATACATGTTAGAAGATAGACTGAACCTCTGGATGGTGGCAATGGGCCAACTACATCAATGTGAATGTAAGCAAAACGTTCATCAGGGACAAGGAATTTGGCTAGTGGACTGCGTTCATGACGGTGAACTTTTGAGGCTTGACAGTCATGACATTGTCGAACCCAATGTTTGATATCCTTCTGCATG
>NW_007497940.1:0-268 GCF_000475195.1 Diaphorina citri
CCTGGGTACGGAGGGTTTCTACCAAACACGCCACCACTCGGACATCACTATTTGTCACCGAGTGGATTGCCTGGGAAGGCGGAATACCAGGAGAGACCACTGTATCCTCCGCAGGGACAAATGTACGAACAGAGCTCAAGTGATGGGAAAGATGATGGGCAGCATTATCAGTCTCTGGATGGGTGAGTAAATCTTCTTTTCTTTTTTTTTTTTTTTTCAAGAAGAAATTTGACAGAAACAGAGTTGTTACTCTAAAAACCTCAACAAC
>NW_007497941.1:0-268 GCF_000475195.1 Diaphorina citri
AAGAAGAAAAATAAGACAAAGAAAAACGAAGGATTAAGGAAACGAAGAAGAAAACTGACGGAAAAGGAGGAATAAGAAGACAAAGGGGAAAAAAGTGGAGGAGAAGGAGAAAGGAGAAGAACCGAAATAAGTAGGTATAGACGAAAGAGTAGGTGGAAGAAGAATGCGGAGGAGAAGAAGAGGCAGAGGAAAAAAGCAAAAAAAGGAGAAGAATTTATTTGTCTCTTTCTCCCTATTTCTTTTTCCCCTCCTCCCTCTTCTCGTCCTA
>NW_007497942.1:0-845 GCF_000475195.1 Diaphorina citri
ACGTGTGTCACCCACCAGTTGTTACTGTTCAGAATGTGATTCATATCATTCCTGAAACCAAGCACCTCGGATGTAACACTGGTACCTTCGTTCAATTCATGCACAATGATTAAAATATCACTCGCTAGCTCAGAGTATTCTGTAGATGACTCTTTAGCATGACTTGTCTGAGACTGAGACCAGACCATAGCAACACCGTCCACTTCAACTCTAGGCATCTTATTGATAGGGATGTGAGGTGGTGGAATCTCAAAGATTTGCCTCGCTTCCGGTCCTAGTCGTTTTGTGAATGGTCTGATGGTAATTTGATACGAAGAAGCATTCTTGATGTCTTGTAAAATGTGTGAATATATCTCCTGTTCTGAAGCCACAGTGTAGTCGATGACCACTATATTTTGACAGCACAGTGTTTCATCGAATGAAGATAGATGTTCCACTTCAATGACGAACTTCCTTAATACCCCATTGAGTAAGTCAGGTATTCGCCATGACAATGTCTTGTTTGTATCAGAGATACTCATCTTGATATCACTGACAGCGGAGGGCATGGTCTCTCTGGTTACTGCATTGATGGCTTGACTTGGATTTCCTTCAGGGAATTCCTTGCTGAATACATTCACCGTGATTCTGTATTTCGTATTCTGCTTCAGTTCGGTCACATCAAGGCACATGTAAGAAGGCCAAGGTTTGCATTGGAATGAACTTGGCTGACTTGATGGTGTGGTCATATCCATATCGATAGTCTTGTTCCAAATATCACTATGGAGTTGAATGCTGATTTTGGTGATGGTGTAGTTTGTCTCTGGCTTTTTCCACCTCAGTCCAATCACATCGGAACTTGTCTT
>NW_007497942.1:8201-10223 GCF_000475195.1 Diaphorina citri
CTGAGACCAAGGGCAAGGAGGTTTGCAGATGTAGATTTTTATTTTTTGCCCCCATTAATATCTACTTGTTACCTTATTATTATCATTATGGATTATTATTTTTTGGAAGTTTGCTATGTTCTTTTTTTATTTAGAACATAGTTACTGTCTCCCATTTTTTTTTTTCTTTTTTTTCTTATGTGATCAACGGGGATGCTCTTGTGGACTATTCGCTACAAATTATTACCTAGCTTATTCGTACAAATCTCTCATTAAATAAATATACAATATATTTGATACCGCATCCGTGAAAAGCAGGGTTTCTGCCATCGCGGAGTGGAAAAGTGAAAATTTTTAAAAAAAAAAAAAAAAAAAAAAATGTGTCTAATGGCAACCATTACAGTGATGGCAGTATGCAAATATGTATCTTCTTTTAGAATAGAATAGAATATCTTGTTGGGATAGGACTGAAAAATCTCTTTATCCCCCAGTCTAACCAAGGCCTTCGGGTAAGCTTGCCTAATTTGGGGAGGCCTTTTTAATTTGGGGAGGCCCAATTTGGGGAAACAACCTCTTAATAATGGAGGAGTTGCAATTGGGAAAATAAAAGGTCAATAAAAAGTTGTGAAAAATCCTCTGAGGTCAAAACTCCGAAAAAGTAACTTGAAGGTCGAAAATTCAATTTTTAATTGCTGTTCTAATGAAAAAGTTCGAAGAGTAGTGACGTCAGATTTCACGTCAAAATGCGCAGAAACGCTTGCGCACAAACAAACGAAGCGGAAGTCATGAATTATGACGTCATCGCCTACGGGAGCGTATGCCGTGACGTCAAACTTCACGATTTACCGGTACCCTTCATTCGGAGATAAGCTCCTCACATTAACCTTACCCAGCCTGAGTGAGGTCGGGTCGTCGGGAGAAGCCAACAGTACGCGATTAGACTGAACATCCAAGCATCACGCTACAATACCTATAATTATACGTACAGAACACTTGCTAAAAACTACATTCTTGCATCACTGTATCCACACCAAGTAAAAGGTTTACAATAAATAAGTAGGTAGGTAGTAGGTAATAGAAAGCTAAAATTTAAGAAGAAACTAAAATTTATTTACATCGGCAGCGGTCATGAAAGCCGTACTTGGTTCTCCCAACTTAGAGGAAGTTTTTTATGTAGTGTTTACTGCCATCACTTTGATGCCACTTAACATAGTAAGAAAGAAAACAATGAGATACAGATACCTAAATAATCATTATGAGGTATGTATTTATGTACCTACGTATAAATACAAAGAACTGAGGCCCATTCCTCAAAAGACTTTGCCATTTCCGAAAACCATAGTCAGTGCGTATTAAAAACTAATGCAAAACAAAGTTTAGAATAGAAAGTCCTCTCATGGAATACTTCTTTAGTCTCTTTTCTTCTTCTGAAATTGTTTCGACATGACTACAGTATAGGACCTGGCTGACAAATATTTGTTGACTTGAACAACCACAATTCTGTAACTGTTACCACCGAGCAGAGGTTTGTTGAGAACTTGGCCATAGTCTGGAACTTCACGGTCCTCCCCTTCCTCAGCATCAATGTCCACAGAACAGTTGTCATCATGAGCAGCACACACGTGTGTCACCCACCAGTTGTTACTGTTCAGAATGTGATTCATATCATTCCTGAAACCAAGCACCTCGGATGTAACATTGGTACCTTCGTTCAATTCATGCACAATGATTAAAATATCACTCGCTAGCTCAGAGTATTCTGTAGATGACTCTTCAGCATGACTTGTCTGAGACTGAGACCAGACCATAGCAACACCGTCCACTTCAACTCTAGGCATCTTATTGATAGGGATGTGAGGTGGTGGAATCTCAAAGATTTGCCTCGCTTCCGGTCCTAGTCGTTTTGTGAATGGTCTGATGGTAATTTGATACGAAGAAGCATTCTTGATGTCTTGTAAAATGTGTGAATATATCTCCTGTTCTGAAGCCACAGTGTAGTCGATGACCACTATATTTTGACAGCACAGTGTTTCATCGAATGAA
>NW_007497943.1:0-268 GCF_000475195.1 Diaphorina citri
TTGATGAACATTCTTCCCACTGATTCATAAGTGTTAGTAGTTGGTTGCAGTCGCTGTGAATAAGGTGATGAAAATTTAAAATTTTGATTGGGTTAAGTATTTACCTATGATCTTTTTTTCAACATATTTCTTTTCAGCTACCTATCTTATGACAGTTATAACTATGACTAATAAATCCCTCTATTCTATGCCAACCAATTATTTTTTAGCCCAAGTTTTAATGTTTTCTATTCTTTTTATTGGGTTGTTTCATGCCCAAAGTTCTACA
>NW_007497944.1:0-268 GCF_000475195.1 Diaphorina citri
AAAATAATAAAATAAACATCGAATTACCATTTTGATTCCGCCACACTCAATCCAAGTCCAAGATAAAAGTCATTCGAGCAGGAAAACAACTTATTTACTATTGTCTTTTTAACAGTAGGTACCTAGAATTACCTATTATTATTATTTTTTTTCCTATCTAACAAACAAAATACAGCACTCAAGTTAGTAGGTACTTATCAATAGATCAGTTGCGCTTACTTGGGTGATGTTTCAAAGTCATAGAGCAGGAAAAATGAGGACCAACGGA
>NW_007497945.1:0-268 GCF_000475195.1 Diaphorina citri
CCAAACAGAAATCTAAAGTAACCTACCTACTCTTGTTTTGAATCAATAGGTATACCTACTTAATAATAATAAATAAAAGAATCGTCTTCCTTATTTTTTGGTAACAAAAATACACTGCCGGTGGGCGGATTTCAATATTTTTCGATATAGGGTCTCAGTGAGCACTGAGCATATTTAAGATGGGTACAAAAAAAAAAAAAAAAGTAATTCCGGGTTAATAATAAGTAATCAAAATATAATGATGTTATCAAGTGTTATGATCATTTAA
>NW_007497946.1:0-268 GCF_000475195.1 Diaphorina citri
CAAAACACAAAATCAAGCCTTGGTTGAAAAGTTGACCAGCACAGAAGATAAACTAGCCCAGGTAAGTTGGAGATACTTTATTGAATAGGACAAATTGGGTACCTAAGTTTCAAAGAAAAGAGGTTTGATAGAGGAAACTGTAACAACGGAGATAGGTATTATCGTTCCGAAAGCGAAGAGAGAAGGAAGACAGGATAGGAGAAAGCCAGCCGTTCCGAGAACGAACCTCATCTGTTTGGGATAAATTTCGCCCCGGGTTGGAATCGAG
>NW_007497947.1:0-268 GCF_000475195.1 Diaphorina citri
TTACTACTTAGGCACATAGGTATACTTACCTATTGACGTCTAACGTAGACCAAATCATTACTGTAAACCTAGGTTTGTACCTATCTATGCTATTAGGGCTCCTACGAATCTACCATAATTGAAGAGTTGGGTAGCCAAATAGGAAGATATCTAGGTAGGTGTTTATAAAAATCAATGTAACGTCAAAGTTCCTTGTCTTGTAAAAGTTTCCACAATTCCGCAGGAGAATAGGCTGTTCAATTCATTGAATATTAGGTACTTGGATATC
>NW_007497948.1:0-268 GCF_000475195.1 Diaphorina citri
CTGAAAGAAGTAAGAAACTTTCGTCGAGGTATAAAACTAGGTAGATAAGCATGTACCTACCTAGCTAGGTACGTACATATACGTACATTATGGTAAAATCGTGGGTAGGTACATGGTACATACGTATACTTAAGGAAAATTCACATTGCCAGTGCACGGCCAAACAACAGAAGGAAAGTGGGGGAAAATGCCTACACTTAGAAATCACAATCTAAACTAAAAATATTTTCACAAAAAGTAAATTCAATAAAAATAAGGAGATAGACAA
>NW_007497949.1:0-268 GCF_000475195.1 Diaphorina citri
TCTTCTTCTTCTGATTCTTCATCTTCTTCTTTTTCTTCATTGTCATCTTCCAATTTTCTTTTGCTTCCTTTCCGCTCTTTGCTTTGCACGTTTTCTTCTTCCATAGATTCATCAGCCTCTTCTTCTACCTCTTCATCTTCATCCATTTCTTCTTCCTCTTCTTCGCTATCGGCAGTTTTGTCTTCTTCTTTGTCACTCGTTTCACTATCATCGTCCTCTTCATTGTTGAGGGATTCGAAGGCGAATCTGAAATCAAAAACGGAATAAG
>NW_007497950.1:0-268 GCF_000475195.1 Diaphorina citri
GAAGAGGGGAGGAAGAGGAGACTAATCATCAAAGAGTTTCCTCTCCCTCTCCTCCTCTTCTTCCCCCTTCTCCTCCTTTTCCCCCAATTCTTCTTCTTCTCCTCTTCCTCCTTCTCTTCCTCCTTCTCCTCCTCCTTCTTCTTCCCCAGCCTCTTCATCCATCTCCACTTTCTCCTCCTCCTCCTTCCTTCCTCCCTCTCTGAGAATGGTGGCCAGTTTTTTTTCCATCTTAAAAGAAAGCAGAAAAAAAGTGCTGAGATTTTTCCCT
>NW_007497951.1:0-268 GCF_000475195.1 Diaphorina citri
AATTGGATCTTGAAAAAGTTCGTCCAGTTCAGACTTATGTGGCGTAGACCCACAGGTGGGCCAATAAATGGTACGTTTAGATGGGCGAATAAATGGTACAGTTACCCTATAAGGTACCTAACCTGCCTGAGTATAAGAATCATAAATTCACCTTTAACATCACCTCAAAATTGTAAAAAATTGTTATCCAATTATCCAATCAGATGATTTCGACTCCTGAAATCTGAACTCATCCCAGACAATTATAAATTTACATAATAAATAATTT
>NW_007497952.1:0-268 GCF_000475195.1 Diaphorina citri
TAGGCAATAGCAGGGAAATTTGAATATCAAATTTCACAAGAAAAATCCCCAACTGAATATAACCCGTCTGTAATGGGGATGATATTCTCCTGTTGATTCGGAGCCTCGAAATATAATGTCGTGTTTTGTATTTGTACCAAAATTGAGCTCTGGAAGTTCACATTTGTGTTGAGTTCTCTCTTCCCAAAGGCGAAAACAAAGTTCCTCATCAGCCAAACACCCAAAAGATAAACATTGCAGAAAGGAGTGCACTTTGTGTGATTCATTC
>NW_007497953.1:0-268 GCF_000475195.1 Diaphorina citri
CTCAAAGTAGTAAGATTCAAGTCCCATGATATGGATGATGAAATGTAAGTACTAACTACCTATTAAAAATTAAACAGAATATACAGCTTAATTTTCGAACGGTTTGTCCGATGTTGATGAAATTTGGAAGATATGTTAAACACCTATACGGCGTTAGCTTGAATTCGACAAAGAGTTTTGGTCAGTACATTTTTTTCCCAACTTTACAGCTTAGATACCTGATTTCAGTTAACCCCCTGAGTCTCAATAGCTGTTTAACCCTCAAAGT
>NW_007497954.1:0-268 GCF_000475195.1 Diaphorina citri
TCGATGTCACTCAGGACATCATCTTCAGACCAAGATAGATGTTGACTCTATCGCAGCAGGAGTAGAAGTGAGGAAATTCCAGAAAAAGAATGAAAATACAAGCCGTCCCAACCTTTTCCAATTAGATCAAAAACAAAAAATGGTGTGAAAAATTAGAAATCAAAATTCGATCAAATTTCAAACATTTTAGGGGGGGGACAGTGGATGTTACACTGTAATTATATCGTACTATTGGTAAAAATCATACTATTGGTCCGAGATGGTAAAA
>NW_007497955.1:0-268 GCF_000475195.1 Diaphorina citri
TCACCAACGATTCAAGTCACGACCTTATATGCAATAAATGGAAATATTTTTCGCGCAAACTTTCATTCACACTGGAGCTTAGAGAAATTTCGTCCAAATGTGACATACATGGTTAGAAAGCTCGTTTTCTCAGCTTTCCAAATAATATACTCTGATCAAAAATTAGGTGTCGGAACACAGTTCAATTCGATCACCAACGATTCAAGTCACGACCTTATATGCAATAAATGGAAATATTTTTCGCGCAAACTTTCATTCACACTGGAGC
>NW_007497956.1:0-268 GCF_000475195.1 Diaphorina citri
CATCTTTAAAATTTGGCTTTAATAGAGGCAATTTCCCTGTATTACAGGACTTATAAGTTTCATGAAACAGGGCCCTGGCTCCAATAATTTGAAAAGTTGGGTACCTACCTACCGAAGTATAGGAAATCAAATTTATTTATACCTAGGAAAAACCCAGTAGCAGTGATCATATAGCATATACATATGTACCTATAGGTGTGTAATACCTATATGAGAAAAATGTTAATGGGATCACTACTGACACCATTCCTGCCAAGAAAATGGGACC
>NW_007497957.1:0-268 GCF_000475195.1 Diaphorina citri
ATTCGGAAGAGGTAAGCATAGTAGACTATAGATTGTGGGAGTTGTATCACTACCTAACAAGTGACAATGCATCAGTTCACATTGATTCACTGTTGCTAAGGAAGATTGTGAATGGTACATATGGTTGGTAGGTATTTAGATGGATGCCCATTGGGTTCTCGGCTACTTCAGGGTGCACTCATGAGGTCAATTGATGAGCTGTTAGAAATTCCAGTGAAATGGGAGGGCTAATAATATGATCATTCCACAGTTCAAAGGCTGCTTTTCT
>NW_007497958.1:0-268 GCF_000475195.1 Diaphorina citri
AAAAAAGAAAAAAAAAACATTTAATACTGAATCACCGAATTACTCTGAAAATTATTACACATACTCCGGGAAGTCTACATGTAGGTACATGAGTTTTCTTGACAAAAAGAGTAGGTAGTTTATCTAAACTCTTTTTAGAGAGATCAACTCTTAGGGTTGAAGGCATTGATCTTAATTAAAAGTAAGTATTTTTGAGATACCTAACTATTATTCCTCAAGTAGTCACAATAAACTAAAGAGCAATAAGAATGATCCCAAACTTGAAGCA
>NW_007497959.1:0-268 GCF_000475195.1 Diaphorina citri
ATTAGAAATACACAGAGTGCAGAGACTGCGGGAGAGAAATGTTCCGCTCTCGACCAACATTTTGAGTTTCGTTTATGTATTTAGTTTGATAACTATGCAGCTAATAGGGAGCGCGCAGCGCGACCGTATTATTTATTATTTTCTACAAGTTCGGCCAAGCTTTTTCTACAAGTTTGACCATGCCTCGGGATTAGGGTCTCCAGATCAATTTTTTAAAAAGTAGGACATTTGGTTCCAAAAACCCGGACATTCCATCGAAAACCCGGAC
>NW_007497960.1:0-268 GCF_000475195.1 Diaphorina citri
ATCTCCTTCAGTTGCGCTCTCTATGATCCTTTCAATCGGTGTAAAACCCTTATCAAAACTATCAATATTTTTCCAATCCAAAAATCTTTATCTGATCGATTTGTCTTTCGATACTTTAATTTGTTTCTTCTAGGAGTATTTCGGAGTGGTCTGTCATTTGTCTGTCAGCGATTCGAGCATCTCGGAATGGATTTCGTTATTAATATGCTTGTCGATAACAGAGTTTAATCTGTCAATAGTATTCTCACCGTTTTTAAATAACCGTGGT
>NW_007497961.1:0-268 GCF_000475195.1 Diaphorina citri
AAAAAAACACTACTCGAGCGTCTTCCTAGGTGTTAGAAATGGGATATCAATCCCATAGAAACAATATCGTATAGTCCTAGAATCATTGAACATGGAATTGTCATACATATTTTTTCAAAACCTGTCTCGAAAATGGTGGAGTACTGGTCAAAACGCTCGCCTGGTAAACAGGAGAGCGTGGGTTCAATTATACAGTTCAACCTATGAAAATTTGTCTGACTTTAACCGCAATGATAGTCAATAGGTACTAGTAGCCTACGGCTGGAGT
>NW_007497962.1:0-268 GCF_000475195.1 Diaphorina citri
AAACCATTTGTGAGATTGTGAGTCCCTCATGTCCCTATCAATTCTTTATAAGACTTTATTAGTCAATTCGAGTTTATTAACTCGAATATTTACGGCTGTATCACAATGTTCTGGTTGCTGAGTATGAGTACACTCAGGTCAATCAGTCTCATTAAGCCACTATAAATCGTGTAGCTACTAACTAATGTTCATATCTACGAGCAAGCAGCTACCGTAAGAAAGTGACTTCTGTGTGGCGTATGAAAGTGACATACCGGTTTAACAATGA
>NW_007497963.1:0-268 GCF_000475195.1 Diaphorina citri
GGGAAGAGAGAAGAGACTTGAAGGAGGAGAATGTGGAGCACAAAGAAGGGAAAATGGGACAAACTCAGAGCCTCAGAGGAGGGTAATAACAAGGAGCTTAGAGGAGGGAAGGGAGGAAACGCTTAGAGGAAGAAAGAGTGGAAGACCTCAGAGGGAAATGTGGAATAGCATGGAGGAGGAATATGTTGAAGGAAATAGAAGAAGGGAAAAGGGTGTTCAGACGAAAGGACGAAAATCATAGAAGAAGGAATTGGTGAAGAACTGAGGG
>NW_007497964.1:0-268 GCF_000475195.1 Diaphorina citri
GGGAGCAGGCTCCGATTCCGATTTAAGCACGATCTTCCGCCGTGCTGGTCTATTGGTAGTGATAGAATCAGTAGCGTAATGTATAGGCTCTGGTTTGGGAGGAGCCCCCGCTACACCGCTCCCTTTGGCAGTGGCGTCTTCCTTGCCACCTAAAATGAGATGGGAACTTTAGAGTGTCAGTCTAGTAAGAAAACATGGGTGTTTTACCGCTGTTTTAATTTGTACATTTATAGCATTGGAACAATTGCTACATTAGTGTCCCTCATCA
>NW_007497965.1:0-268 GCF_000475195.1 Diaphorina citri
AAAAATACCGGTAAATCGTGAACTTTGACGTCACGGCATACGCTCCCGTAGGCGATGACGTCACATCAAATGTGTCGAGCAAAGCTCCCTCGCAGGCAACGCATTAAATGTGTTTGTGCGCATACGTTTCTGCGCATTTCTTTCTGCTCCTCCGCTAGCGCGCTTGCATAGTGGCGCTGCCTAACGGACGAAAAAAAACAACTGCGTAAAGTCTGACGTCACACATCTTTGAACTCTTTCATTAGAACGGAAAATGAAAATTGAATTT
>NW_007497966.1:0-268 GCF_000475195.1 Diaphorina citri
GCCCGCCAGACCATTTTCGTGACCCGCGAAGCTTTTTGGGATTAGTACAAACTTACCTAAATGTAAAAAAAAAGGTTTGGTACTTGGGCAAGAATCTTCGAATTTTAAAATTCCAATAAAAATTCCCTCATGTTGAAAATTTTCCTAGCGTCAGGGATTTCTAATCTCATGTTTGTGTCATCTGTGACACGTTTGAAACTTGTTTTCCCTACACTACTTTCGAACCTCCTTGATTTCATTCCGGGTCGAAAAGTTTGCCAGGTGCATT
>NW_007497967.1:0-268 GCF_000475195.1 Diaphorina citri
TAAGATGGTAAAGCTATATCTAGTTAAAGAAGGCCTAAATAAACTGACTACAAAATGAAATTGGATCCAATGGAAGTACCTATTATTGTTTTCAGCTCATCGCTTTGTTCCAATATTCACTTGTTTGCATTTCGCTTATTCTAGACATGGTTCTTTCAAAAGCAAACAACTCTTCTTCTCCAGTGAAGATATTTGATTTCAGATTAGCGTCAGTACCATCATTTGCTTTGATATTTAGATCATCCATCAGCATCCTATGTTCATCACT
>NW_007497968.1:0-268 GCF_000475195.1 Diaphorina citri
CACAGATATTACAATAAAATAAAAAATATATACCGAATTTGTCACAAAAAACGTTAAAACATTAAAAATCCCTAATTTGGCAGAAATGTTCAAATTCGAATCAAATTTTGCCTCCACGAATCGCTTTTAGCTTTAGAGTAGTTTTATGTTTCACTACAACTTCCGCAGAGTTTGTCCCGTTTTGATGAAATTTGGCAAACAATTTTCTCATTAGATTCTGGAGCTTGCTCAGACTTTGGGGGAGCCATATGAGGGGACTTTTCAATCC
>NW_007497969.1:0-268 GCF_000475195.1 Diaphorina citri
GAGAGAGAGAGAGAGAGAGAGAGAGAGAGAGAAGGAGAGGGAGAGAGGTTTTAATATAATTGTGAAATGAAACTAATAACATCTAATGATACTCAATAAAGTTACGTATTTGATAAAATTAATTGTGTATTAGCCCTTGGGAACCACCCTGGGAGGTATTAACTAGCAACATTTAATTAAAATATTTTAATTCTTCCTCTTCTTCTTCTTCTTCTTCTTCTTCTTCTTCTTCTTCTTCTTCTTCTTCTTCTTCTTCTTCTTCTTCTTC
>NW_007497970.1:0-268 GCF_000475195.1 Diaphorina citri
GTTTGTTGGGGACGGAGTTGAGGGTGTTCTTGGGCGCCGGCACTGGCGGCATGCTTTTGGCGGCATTGTCTGGGAACAGAAGTGGCGGAAAGTCGGATGGTGAGTGATAGTTTCATTATTACCTTTGTCATCATTTTATTCAAAATACATTAAAAAATAAGCATTGGATTTCAATTTTTCAATATAGGTAATTAGCAGAGTCCTTCAAACGTCATAATGTCATGATATCATACTAAAACGTCATATTTTAGCTTTTTTGGGGAAAACA
>NW_007497971.1:0-268 GCF_000475195.1 Diaphorina citri
AATAAATGTGGGCAGGTGGGCCAATAAATGGTACGTTTTTTAGGTGGGCGAATAAATGGTACACTTACCCTATGCAAAAAGAAGGTCTTAGTATCAAACGATCTACTCAGCTTACACAGCTAGCTCTTGTCCAACCTACTCTTCAAAAGTAAAGCTACTTTGTACTCTCTTTCAGTCCTTCCTTTTGCTAGTATAAACTGTAGACATCTTCCCAATGTTCATACCATTCTGAATGGTTGTTCTACTTAGCTACCTGTTGTAAGATTTA
>NW_007497973.1:0-268 GCF_000475195.1 Diaphorina citri
AAATATTTCAAATACCTAGTTCCTGTGATTTACAAACCTATGAGGAATTAGCAATGTAGACAGTTCAATTTAGAATGGTGAACAAGGGTGAAAGATAAGAATAGCAAGTGTTGTAAGAAATATAAAAGAGTGGGAGAAATAAAGTAATTCAAGCTCAATAAAATGGACTCAACATACTGAATTGTAAGAGCATCATTCACGAGGAAACAAATTAAACCTCACACCACACACCATTCATCCAAGCAGCACTAAGCTAAGCATCTAAGCA
>NW_007497974.1:0-268 GCF_000475195.1 Diaphorina citri
CCTCTCCTTGAAAGCAACTTGATATTGTCTGCGTTTTGGTTATGGTCAAAACCACTATCTGAATTTCACTCTTGGATTAAGCGAGCTGATTGGTTGATTTCAAACTTTGTAGCCAATCAGATTGCTCCATCTAACCCCTCTAACCATCTAACAAAAAATCTCGCTCTCAAGACTCAAACAAATTTAGCCCAATCAGATACTTGGAACTGATGCTTCAGTGCAGCTTGAGAGCCCTACATACATAGTACAAAATACAATCTTTAATGTA
>NW_007497975.1:0-268 GCF_000475195.1 Diaphorina citri
ACTTGTTAGATTTTCCGTTTCTCTGTTAGAGGTATTGCTTTCCACTACAACTGCCTCAGCGACTTTGTACATTTCAGAGTTATCTTTAGCACTCGTTTCATTTGTTTTGCTGCAAGTTGCCTCATCACTCATCTGCTTCGCACTAGTTTCTTCTTCTTCAATGAACGTTTCATTTAGTTTATCGCCCTTTAGTTTTTCCACAGTCACCCGAACTATCTCATCGATATCTTCATCCTGCATGGAAACATCTGCATTATCTCCAGATTCA
>NW_007497976.1:0-268 GCF_000475195.1 Diaphorina citri
ATACCTCGGCTGGGATTGAACCCACGCCCTCCTGTTTACCAGTCGAGCGCCTTGACCACTACACCACCGAGGCAGACAGAAGAATCAAGATTTATAATTGAATTGGAAAAAATGTAAAACTCACTTCGGATCGGTTATTTAAATGGTCGTGCACGTGATTGCCCAGATGGTTTATTATCCGGATAGCAACCACGCCCAAGGTTGCTTAACTTCAGTGAATCAGTGATTCCTTGGGAAATGTTGCTTTCAACGTACTGTCGCCTCGTCC
>NW_007497977.1:0-268 GCF_000475195.1 Diaphorina citri
TTGATTTGAAATACTTGAAAAAAAAAGCATTACTAACTTACTTATTTTCGATTTATTTGAAATTTCAGCCATTCAGATCGATTTCAGTCGTCATTCGCTGGAAAGTATTCGAGTGGTGGACAATGCCCAGGACGGTATAGGCGTACTCTATTCGGATCTCTATTCTGGGGCCCTCAACCTGCTGAAGAACTCAGAGATCAGCAATAATCGTCAGCACGGGATTACGTTCAAACAGTTGGGATTGAAAATCAGCGGTAAGTAAGGAATA
>NW_007497978.1:0-268 GCF_000475195.1 Diaphorina citri
AAACGTAAAATAAATTTGTATCATTAAAAGTTAAAAGTTAAACAATAAAAAGCTCTTTTTCATTGACAAATCGCAACAGGTTATGGGCCCAGTCACCCTTGACTGTGCAGTTGTATTTTTCTAGTAATTCCAGTGATCTGTCACATAAAAAGTCAGTGTCTAATTCAGTGGTATAATCATGGAAAAGTTTGTAGGAAGCAATGTGAAAGTGTTGAAATCACAGGAGGACTTCGCAACTTGGAAATTTCAGATTATGGTAACATTGAAG
>NW_007497979.1:0-268 GCF_000475195.1 Diaphorina citri
GTAATTTTTTTTTCTTCAGGCATCTAGCACTTCTAAAATTGTGTACACATATGTGTACACTCGGTCTGTAGAGGTTAATAAACGCAAAACTTGAAAAGGAGAATGGAGTGGAAGAAGACGAACAAGAAGAAGAAGAAGGAGGAGGAGGAGGAGAAGAAGAAGGAGGAGGAGGAGGATGAGAATGAAGAGAAAAAAAAATAAGAACGAGGAAGAAAAGGAAGGAGGAGGAGGAGGAGAAGGAGCGAAATTACATGTTTGGCGAAGTTCC
>NW_007497980.1:0-268 GCF_000475195.1 Diaphorina citri
TATCTACTGATCCGTCTGCTAGATTAGGACTAGAATTTCTCAGAAGGAAAAAATTAAAAACTCAAGAGAAGAAAAAAAAAAGAGGTACAAAAATCTCGAGAAATTCTTGCATGTATATCCCATAGGTACCCGAGATACATACAAATGGGCAACCGGACAACCTATACATTACATGCAATATGTTTGAGTCAATTGGTATCTCTTTGGAGCTCTATGGATTCATTAGGGTACAGGGTTCAACAAAACAGAATGGCAAACATGTGTATGC
>NW_007497981.1:0-268 GCF_000475195.1 Diaphorina citri
TTTCTCTTCTAATTTGTTTGGCTGTTGCCCATTCTCCTTTGCTTCACTGAGATCTACCTCCTCTTCTTTAGTTTCCATAGGGTTTTCGTTAATATCGTGACTTTTACTTAGATTCAATTCGTTTTCGTCTTCTTTGATCGAAGGGTCTTCAAAATCATATATCACTATGGGTCCAGTATTAAGTTCTTCCTGAATTTCACCTGTCTGTTCTTTGGCACATTTTGTTTCAATGATTACCTCTAGTTTATTGGATTCTTCTTTTTGTTGA
>NW_007497982.1:0-268 GCF_000475195.1 Diaphorina citri
TACAGTTTTTACCATACTGGATTCTAGTGCGAGTATCTGTGTATTTCAATTGGTGTTTTTGGTCCATCTGTGGATTCTACGAGTATTTCTAAAGTTTTATGTTTATGATAGGTTATAATTTAATGTATTTTGTTACTATAGTTAGTATCGTTCTATGTATAATGCTTTCATTGATAGTTGGCAGTTTGGGAGGTGTACGTTTTTTCAAAAACTGCCAACTTTGTTTGGAGAGAGTCTAGTAGTAGCTGTTGACTACAATCTATTGATC
>NW_007497983.1:0-268 GCF_000475195.1 Diaphorina citri
ATCAGAAAAGGTGTGAAATGGTATCGACGAGTGGCGTTTGAGATTTTGCTGGGGATGTCTGTTGTGAATAGCTGGATCATTTATCGAATGCCACAAATAAAAAATTCAAATGAAAAATTTCCGGGAAATGATGGTTTCGGACTTTTTTGCACAATGTCCACCAGAAAGAAGACCCTCAAGTTCTCAATCGAATAGACAACACCATCTACAGTACAGGATCGCCCAGGAGAAAAAAATTAGACGACCCTGTGCAGGTTGCTACCAAAAA
>NW_007497984.1:0-268 GCF_000475195.1 Diaphorina citri
TTCCCTTCTCCTCCGATCCGGCTCTTCATGTTGAAAACAATGCACATTAATTAAGCCTCCTTCCCCTTACTTCCCACTCTCAAAGGTCTCCCAGTCTCCCCAGTGGATGTGTTTGCACAGCCCATGTTCCCAAGCTCCCCATCCCATACTTCTCATCATCCCATCCCATATTTCCCATCCTATCCCATAGTCCTTCGTCCCTCTTTCCTCTTTGTGTGAGAGCTACATCTTCTGCTTCTTTTTCGGGAGGAACTTTCGTTTGAAGTGA
>NW_007497985.1:0-268 GCF_000475195.1 Diaphorina citri
AACCAATCATTCAGGCAATAAAAAATTTGCATAGAATGTAGCACAGAGTAAAAAAAAGCGGCCTTCTCTGTGTCCCTTTGTAAGATACATTTGAAGTTCAATATTATGTAAACTCAGGACACCTTCAAAAGACTTGCTTTGATTTTTTTTCTTCATATTCATGTAGGCACTTGATATCGTGTTTTTTTTAGCAACTGGCAAAAATTGTTCCAAACTGAAATGGTATTTGGAATAATTAATAAGACATATTTTGGCTGAAACGACGAAC
>NW_007497986.1:0-268 GCF_000475195.1 Diaphorina citri
AAGGGTAGGTATTATTTTACTTTCTATTACATTAAGTATGGGGAACTTATACACTGTAATGAGAAAGTATTGGTATCGATCCAAATGTTCAAAATCGGGAAATGGGTGGACTTTTCTTTTTTGGCCGAAATAGTACTAAGTCTTAAAATTTCATTTTTTTCCTATATGTATAATTTTGTAATAGGTACAATAAAAGTCGTGTGATATTCACGCTATATTTTTGTTTCTACTCAAAAAACTAGGATGGTCAAAAATTCGCATCGCAAAA
>NW_007497987.1:0-268 GCF_000475195.1 Diaphorina citri
CCACTCGGGCTGGGTTAGGTTAATATGTGAATTGACGGCGGGTAACTTAACGCCGAATGGAGGGTAAAGCCCCGTCACCAAAAACCTCAACAACTATCTATAGGTACAGTGGCTTTAAAACAATAATTGATGAAGCCAATCTGATGAGAGGCATACTACGGGGTGGGCATGCTACGACACAGGCCACAAACGTCTAATGTAGCAGTTGTTCCATTGCTACGAAATAAAAACGGCGGTGGAACACTCATCTTTTTTTTTAAAAAAAAAA
>NW_007497988.1:0-268 GCF_000475195.1 Diaphorina citri
GTGAGTTTTAAATCAAGAAAGAAGAGATCGCAGAATACAATCAGGTGAAGAAAGATGTGTAAAAGACCTCTCAAATAACCACAAAAAAAATCCTCTAGGCAAAGTCCCTCCAGTTTTAAATGACTCAGAAAAACTTACAAGAAAAAAGGTAGAAAACTCGGGAAATGCTGAGGAATTCCTAGAACGTACCTACACAAGAAAATACAAAAGTCTCCAAGCAACAAAGAAAAAGGAGGAAGTAGAAGGAAGATACTTCTTAGAAGAAATA
>NW_007497989.1:0-268 GCF_000475195.1 Diaphorina citri
CCAATGGGTTGACCCTGATTTTTTTTTTTATTTATTTTTTTTTTTTTTTTACACCTTCACTCTCAATCTCTCCCTCTCTACCTATCTCTCTCCAACCTAATTTGGTTGGGAAATGCAATTTGTTATACCTACGACAAATCAGTTCCCCCATCGCTCTCTCCCCCTTCTTCCTCTTCCTTCCACTCTTTCTACCTCCCTCCTTCCTCTTCCTCCCTCTCCATCTCCCTTTCTTTATCTGATGTAAGTAAAAAGTATATGTGTCGGAAGA
>NW_007497990.1:0-268 GCF_000475195.1 Diaphorina citri
ATAGGTTTTATCCTGATTTAT
This sequence comes from Diaphorina citri, assembly GCF_000475195.1. Taxonomy (NCBI): domain Eukaryota; kingdom Metazoa; phylum Arthropoda; class Insecta; order Hemiptera; family Psyllidae; genus Diaphorina; species Diaphorina citri. Next base: position 22 of record NW_007497990.1, read on the forward strand.
TTTATTTTTGTGTGTATTTTATTTTTGGCCAGACAGGGCTCCGTCAGAATTCAGCATGTCATTGTTTTTCTGGTCTTTTCTAGCTTTCTTAATGGCAGATGGTTCTTTTCAATGAGTTCTTCCACCAATCACTTAGTTTTTCCCTGGGCAGATTCAATTATACACAGTTCCACGTTTATATAAACGATTTAACTTACGGTTAGACCGTATGAAAAAAAATCTTTTCTTGATTTTTTTTTTTTTTTTT
>NW_007497991.1:0-268 GCF_000475195.1 Diaphorina citri
GCTGGCTTTTACCTGACGTACTGTCGTAGAATGAAGGGTTATAAAACTCCCTTCACTAAATACCTGAGCAGTTATATATAACGACGGTTTGATTAGTTCATTGTCATAATTCATCTCAGGATGTCAGACTGTAATGTCAAATAAATTAAATTATTGATAACTTACTAACCCTTACAAACCTCACCCTAATTCTCATTTCAGATTGCTTGGTTACGAGTAGACACCCAGACTATTCTATCCATACAGAGTCACGTGGTCACCAAGAATC
>NW_007497993.1:0-268 GCF_000475195.1 Diaphorina citri
TTCTGTCATCTTCGGGATGATTCTAGGGGGAGAAAGATAAACAAAAGAAACAATGAGACTTTCACATAATAAGACCAGAGACACATTGAACTACGATTTTCTTTCTTTAAAGATGAGTGTTTCACCGCCGGTTTTATTTTGTAGCATTGAAACAACTGCTGCATTAGACGCATGTGGTCTGTGTCGTAGTATGCCCATCCCGTAATATGCCTCTCATCAGATGGGCGAGAAGAGACACAATACTTCCCATTTAGGTGCTGGGTCAACA
>NW_007497994.1:0-268 GCF_000475195.1 Diaphorina citri
CTTCGCTCTATTAACAAAGTACGCTTTATCAACAACAAAGATGCATTTCCGTCCGTGGTGTATTGATCTGGTAAAACTTTGCCTTTTCAATTGGCTTTTCTGTTCCGAGAATTTTGCATCTGAAACATTCTCGTGTCATTTGTTATTAATCTCCCCAAGCCTCAATGTTTGTACTTCACTGAACTTGGTACTTTTATTAACATTTCGCAGAAAATTGTTCTAAAATTAACTTGCACTTTGTAGGATTTGGTCAGGTATGAGCTAGCCC
>NW_007497995.1:0-268 GCF_000475195.1 Diaphorina citri
TGTCTTTGTCACCGAGGCTGGAATGCCATTCTAATTAAATTCCTCACTATGGAAATTAGTCATTCCAATAATAATAATAATTGTTGTTATTATTATTATTACAATATACCATGTTATTATTCACATATTACATATTATTTGTATATGCCAAAGTCCGTAGTGTGAGGGTAGCCTTCCAGACAATGAGCCTTTTAAACCTTATATTGGGAATAAAGGGAGAACGGGCTCTAGTCTTGATTTTAAATCATTACATGAAAGTAAAATCGAA
>NW_007497996.1:0-268 GCF_000475195.1 Diaphorina citri
GTTCAATAACCTCAAAGATAAAGAACTTCAAAGGAATTAAATTGACACAACAACGAAAACGCCCCTAAATTTCAGAGCAGGGGGCCTATTACATATTATACGTGGGCAGTTTAGGGGTCATCCTCCCTACTTTGGCATGGTTAAAAATTAACAAAATGACCTCTATTAGTTAAACCATAGTGTTTAACATGAAAATAATTACAGTACTCCAGCCTCTATAATCTTCAAATAACGCTACATCAAACAAATTGTAAATTATTAAGGGGTT
>NW_007497997.1:0-268 GCF_000475195.1 Diaphorina citri
CTCTCGTGGGTTTCACAAAATAAAACGATTAGCAGAAACTTTGGAAATGAAACTGCTTTCTCTGTGTATGCACTCGAAAGAGGGATCAAATGATGTCGACAGGGAAATGTAATACGTAGTTGTAAGAGAGTATGTTTACCTACGTCAAGATTTGAAAAAGTTTCCTCACTCTCTAAATTACAGACCGCCAAATTACAATTTACTTCAGCGCTGAAATGAAAAGCACCTCTTCTTGTGTTAGCTGCACAGAAAATGCATCTCTAAATCC
>NW_007497998.1:0-268 GCF_000475195.1 Diaphorina citri
GCGGGTTGGACAAGCCTGGTATAGGTACTCGTCTCAGGTATGAGGAGTTGATGACCCATGATCCCATAATTTCAAAATTTTCTAGGTACTTTGAAACCGCTCACCCTGTATAGGTACTTCAGGTAGGTAAGTACCTACGTCTACTTCAAACTAATAGGTAACTAAATTGCGTAAATTACAGAAATAACCACAACGTATACCCGGTACATTAGCTACGCTAAGTCTTAGGCCAGCCACTCACTATCAGGTAGACCTGACGACAGGTACA
>NW_007497999.1:0-268 GCF_000475195.1 Diaphorina citri
AATCTCTCCTCGATTGATTTTTTCCCTAATACTCTCTATAAATTTCTCTTTCTGAAAAGTTTTGATATTCCATCCTGTATTCTCCCCTCGTGTGTCTCTGTCTCCATCCCTTCCTTCTCTTATCCCTATCTCTATGTATTGGTGATCGCTCCCCGTCTCTTCTTCTTCTAATACCTGCCAATTAATCTTACTTCCTAATGCACCGGTGCACAAGGTAAGATCGATTTGTGATTCCTGATCCCTTCTTCTAAATGTCGGAATTCCCCCC
>NW_007498000.1:0-268 GCF_000475195.1 Diaphorina citri
ATTATCTACAAGGTGTTCGGTAAATTCCCACGATTGTTGGATTTTGATTATTTTGTCAGTCTTTTGTGAAAAGGCCGAATTTTTTAGAATTATATGATCCTAGGTATAATATAGCACCAAATAGAAAGCATGGGATAAGTATTTTTATCAACCTCTTTTATTTCGATTTATTTTCGAAAACTGAATTTCAATATGTATACCATCTCTAACATTATGGATTAACAGCAACCTACTCATTTTAATCCAGAAAATCTACCTGATAATTATT
>NW_007498001.1:0-268 GCF_000475195.1 Diaphorina citri
TAGGTTCGCCAGCCATGATGTTCTTCTTCTTCCTGGACCTCTCTTACTGTTGATTTTGCCCTGTAGTATTTGCTGGAGCAGTATGTACCTGTTTTTGTTACGCATTATATGTCCCAGATATTGTAGTTTGCGCGTTTTCAGCGTGCTGACTATTTCTGTTTGTTTATTCATCCGCCGTAGGACTTCAATGTTTGTAATCTTCTCTTTCCATGAGATCCTTAGCATCCTTCTATACAGCCACATTTCAAAGGCCTCAAGTTTCTTTGTA
>NW_007498002.1:0-268 GCF_000475195.1 Diaphorina citri
TTGCTTGCTAGGGTTACACGTTAGACTGATGGGCTCTGGTTCAATTTGAATCAGCCAATCCAGAAGTTCGCCCTTCATATGAACTTTTACACCTGAAAAACAAAATCAATCAATCAAATCAAATCATAAATTCTTTGTGGTAAAGCAGAGAGCTTCTTTACAACTTTAGTGGGTATTAAAGCATTACTAAATGCATCCTTTCCTATTGTCATCTACTCGTATCAATCTTTTTACACTGGTAATGCCACCACTGGTCGCTACTCGATTA
>NW_007498003.1:0-268 GCF_000475195.1 Diaphorina citri
GGAGGGAAAATATTTAATAAAAAACTTGGTGGATGAATATATTCCAACATCTATTTCATCATATAAAGAAGCCTAGGTTAAATCAAATACCTTGCCAGGCGAGGTACGAGGAAAAGTGGAAAACAACACCCAAGATTCTTACATACATATATCCAGATTATAAGGAAACTTGGGATCAAAAACGCGGAAAAACTTTGTTTTCCACGGTGTTTTCTAATTTCTCTATAGTTTTCTCTAGGTTTTTTTTTTTTTTTAATGTTTCCCTTTT
>NW_007498004.1:0-268 GCF_000475195.1 Diaphorina citri
CGAACATGTTGCAACACTGTGGAGGAAGAAATTAGGTATGTACTGGTCTGAAAACACTGTAAATTAGGGGGGGGGATAACATATTTCTTTTTTACTTTCTATTACTACAGTATAGCGATCTATACTAGTAATTTTATATTGACCCACCATTATCTAAAATTATATGAAGCACTGTGTCTCTTCTCACCCTTGTAATGTAATGTAAATGTAAATGCAATTTCTTTGTGTTATTATGTCACAACTTTGGTGCTCACTGCAGCATTGTAGG
>NW_007498005.1:0-268 GCF_000475195.1 Diaphorina citri
TAAAAAGTTCCTTTTTGCTAGCAGTTAAACTTCAGTTGAGAAATGCGGTAAATACCAAAAGAAACCTTTCCTCTAAGGTCTAAGACTCTAAGCAACATGAGCTCAGAAGGTTAAATTTTCGGCAAACCCATTTTCGCCAATTGATATTAATACCTACATGGAGTAAATGATGCGCATTTTGCCTGTAGCAATATTCAATGTTTATAGTACGTACATTCCATATTGAGGAACGGGTTGAAGTTTAGCATAAACCTGTAGCTATGTATAT
>NW_007498006.1:0-268 GCF_000475195.1 Diaphorina citri
TCTCCTAATCAAATAGCTATTAGGTTGGAAAAAAGGGGTCGAAAGTATTCGTTTTCACATTATACTCCTGCACGTCGCGTCGTTTCAGACGTATGAAAGTATTTCCAGGGGAGAAAGCATGAAGAAATAGTGTAGGAGAAAAAAAGGATTCACTAGTCAATACTAAAATTGATCTTTTAAGATTTTTACGGTGGTTTAACGTCACTTTACAACTGCCAAGATTTTTGGTGACGGGGTTTTACCCTCCATTTGGCGACAAGCTACAAGT
>NW_007498007.1:0-268 GCF_000475195.1 Diaphorina citri
CTAGTGACACAAAAAACAACAACCCCGACCCAAAGTTGTAATTTTTGTTGGAAATTAATAGCTCAGCCCTAAAGGGGATTTAGCTGAAAAATCGACTTTCGGAAAGCTTTCGACTCAGTTCACCGCGTATATTTCCATGTCTCACAATATTTTCACAAGAAATAGTGTCCCCACTTTCATGATTCGTTTGCCATCCACATTCTCCATACATTACACACGTTTTAACAAACCGGGCGCTATGTATTTTTATTTTCTCATTAACCGTCTC
>NW_007498008.1:0-268 GCF_000475195.1 Diaphorina citri
GGTAACTAACTCCTAAGCGAGGTTAACGCCGCGTCGGAGGTTTTCTCTACCAACTCTTTTAGAGCTGTCAAATTTTCAAATAAATATCCAATTTATTTTGCTGAGCAGCCTGAGAAGTACAATGGGGTTTTGGATTCGTAGTAATTAGGGCGTTCGAATTTCGACAGGACAGAAAATCCCTATACTTAGTAGGTATCTATTGAGCCGTATCCAGGATTTTGTCGAAGGGCCCCCACCCTAAATACGGCCCTGGTTTAACTACTTACTT
>NW_007498009.1:0-268 GCF_000475195.1 Diaphorina citri
AGTTTGTTGTAGGGGCTGTAACTATGTCATTGGTAAGCGAGTTCCAATTGTCAAGCACACGGTTACTGAAGAAAGATTATCTGATTTCTTGTTTAGCTCCTTCTTTAAATAGCTTTTTTGACCTCTGGTTCTAGTTGAGTTGTTACCTCTTCAACTCCGCGACTGGGATGCTTTCGTTCAACACCGGGATGGTTTGTTTCGACAGCAACACGTCAATCGCCGCTGGCGTAGTCAGGTTGGACTGGTTGGCTTTCCACGCATCGTATTG
>NW_007498010.1:0-268 GCF_000475195.1 Diaphorina citri
AGTTAGTTTGACAGTAAATCAAGCGTGCCGGGAGCCGCGCGAACGTCAAGAGCGCCGGCACGCGCCGCCCAGCCTATATTAACACGAAATATCCCTCACAGGAGCAAAGTTAAACTTAATTTGATTTCAAACTCGACTCTGTGTTTTTCCCTATAAGCCAATGAATATTAGGTGCCTATAAAATTACGTTGGTATCTAATTCAGATCCCAATAAGAAATAATCAGCACTTGTAAAATATTGGGATCAGGAAAATACTTATTGGGTTTA
>NW_007498011.1:0-268 GCF_000475195.1 Diaphorina citri
GATTTATTCGCCCACAGGAAAATACTCTTTCCATTGAATTTTGAGTACATTTCTATGTTGACATCTACATCAAAGGGGGAAAAAAATAAAATAAAATATATATGGTATGTTTTGAATCATAGCTATACCTATATCTGCTTAGGTAGGTACACTTGAAAATAAAAAAAATAAATAGATAAAAATCAAACTTGAAAATAAAAATATGTAAATAACTTGGAAAACCTAGTTGAATTTTTATTAGGTACCTACCTAACCTAGGTATATTTAT
>NW_007498012.1:0-268 GCF_000475195.1 Diaphorina citri
TGTTCAAAACAATTCGGGACGGCTTCTTTCTCCTTCCATGAGCCACACTGTAGACAGGTAAGTCAAAATATCAAACGAAGTACTTACAGTTCTTGTCATTGTCTTTGTTACTGTAGACGAGACAATCACTCCAAGGGTCCAAAACTTTCTTAAACTCATAATAAAATTGTCGAGACCTTAATAATTAATGACTCTCCTCGTCCTTTCAAAGTTCTGAATAATAAACCATGCTCATCCCATGACCCTCTTGAAAAGTTCACAGTGTGGT
>NW_007498013.1:0-268 GCF_000475195.1 Diaphorina citri
ACTTATTTTGGCAAACCAAGGGCCAAGTGGCAGATCTACAGTCCGGTTTTCGTGACATTTGATGAAAAAATGCCCATAGAATTGTGATACAACATAAATATGTGATACAACATAGTTGTATTATAGTTATCTACTACTCGGGATATGCACTGTATGCACAGTTAAAAGTCATTATTATCAGTGTCCTACCATTGTGTTTATACTATTTGTTGGCATCACTAAAATAGAATTAAATGCCAAAGTACCTATGACATTGTTTACTTGTATC
>NW_007498014.1:0-268 GCF_000475195.1 Diaphorina citri
CAGCTCACATTTAATCCAACCTTCTTGGCTTCAGTTATTAGTATTTCTGCCAACGACACAAGATCTTCTTCCTTTTCTACCAATAAGTACTTACCAATCAAAAAAAAATATGTCTACAAAGCCTTATTTAGACTGCATGGATACCCAAAGGAACTTCCATACATAATAGCAGTACCTATAAATGAGGTACCTATTCAAAAACTTCAATAATATGTTTACCTAGTTAGATTTTTTTTTTAAAGAGGTTTGACAAAGGGAATTGTAACAG
>NW_007498015.1:0-268 GCF_000475195.1 Diaphorina citri
ATCATTTTCTTTCCCTTCTTCCTGAGATTCTTCTCCCTTCGCTTCATCGTTTCCACCTTCTCCTTTGTTCTCACCATCCCCCTTCTCTTGCTCAGTTTTGTTCTCTTCTTCTTTCTCTGTTGGACTTGGAGTTCTACTATTTCTCGGTTTCGGCTTGAACAGGTTCAAATTCTCAATGCTGTCCACTTTCTTGATGATGTTATCCTTGACTATTTGCTGACACAGGGCTGATTCCAATGCTGCTAGATCAGCCTGGGCCTTGTAATAC
>NW_007498016.1:0-268 GCF_000475195.1 Diaphorina citri
GTTAGGTAGATAAGTAAATTTATTAAAACAAACTTGAAGAACAATAAAACAAAAAGATCACATCATACGAGTACCTACTTACATTTAATGTAGGTAGGTAATACCTACTACTTGAGTTAAAACATTAAGAACGAAATGAAAAAGAAAATACAAAATCACTATCTTGAAAATAACAATGAAATCTGAAAAATGGATTAAATCAAGAATACCTATAATTAGATTTGAGCCATTATTAATTTTTATTGAAGAAATATGGCAAAAACTGAGG
>NW_007498017.1:0-268 GCF_000475195.1 Diaphorina citri
CTCTTCCACCTTCATCAAGCAAGAGAGATAAGAGAAAACAATAGAGACTTTACTCAGGAAATGGGACTTGTGTACTATCTATTTTATGACCAATAATCATCAATAAAAGAATGTACCTATCTACCTATTTCGAACAAGGTTGCAAAAATAATTATTTCCATTCATTTTTTAGGCGTTATCGTTATATTATTTTATCAGAGTCGAATTTTATTCTACCTTAGTCTCACGCCTGTCTGGTTGAGGTTGCATACTCGGAATATTATTTATA
>NW_007498018.1:0-268 GCF_000475195.1 Diaphorina citri
AGGTACTGATTTTCTCTAATCACGATCGAATAAACTACGGGCTAAAAAATTCCCGGAGGGACGGACCCAGCTTGTTAAGTCATAAATTTTTCATTCTAATCGATAAACTGTTTTTGTTAAAACCACGAGCCAGAGCACAAAATTTTGATCCGAGTAGACCTGATCTCCGATTTCCAAAGTTAAGGCTTGATGTGTTTTTTACTTTCCTTATCCTATAGGAAGGAAAGTAATGTAATCGGGTCAAAATTTCGATGGTCAGTTTTTAGTG
>NW_007498019.1:0-268 GCF_000475195.1 Diaphorina citri
GGAAGACAGGATAGGAGAAAGCCAGCCGTTCCGAGAACGAACATTATCCCATCAGGATAAAATTCGCCCCGGGCGGGAGATTTTAAAATTGTAAATAATACAATACGGCAAATAAGTTACCTATATTTTCAGAGAGAGATATATGTAAATATTTCACAACTTGATCTTGATCCCATTGGTGGTAAAGACTGATCATGGGCCGCGAAAGATTATGTAGATTACTGTTACCCACCTTGGTAGTTATGTATTTAGGTAGATTCCCCATATT
>NW_007498020.1:0-268 GCF_000475195.1 Diaphorina citri
TTGAACTTGGACGTTGTCGATTGCTGATTCATAATTTGATCTTGACTCTGGTACATGTCTGCAATCTGGAATACAAATCATCTGTGTTGTAGCATACCCATCCCGTAGTATGTCCTTCATCAGATGAGCGATAAGAGACACAATACTTTCCATTTAGATCAGGGGTTTCCAACTAGCGGTCCACGGGCCACGTGGCCCGCCAGACTATTTTCGTGGCCCGCGAAGCTTTTTGAGATTTGTACAAAATACATTTGGGTAATGTAAAAAG
>NW_007498021.1:0-268 GCF_000475195.1 Diaphorina citri
GCCAAGCGCAGCAACCATCTCAACCAGACGTAACTCATCTGATGTTTCAGTAGGTAGATGGTAGAATGTACTTTTCAGTAGGTTCACTTCCGTATTGTATATCGTCACCGGTAGGTAAAACATGTATACCTATGATGCCTATTACCAATTTACCTACATACCTACAATAGTAGGTACCCACAATATAAGTGTAGGTACCTATAATAAACCTACAATACCTAGGTACCTGACATTGACACCTGAATAAGGCAAGGCCGAATGTTACCTC
>NW_007498022.1:0-268 GCF_000475195.1 Diaphorina citri
GGAAGTTGCGTTGGGACGTTTAGTTTTAAGCAAAGTCTAAATACAGAACTACTAAAGGTTTTGCAAAGAGTCTCTACCTAACCTAAAGACGTAGCAGGGCTACTTCTAGAGAACTCTATTACCCATGGATCTAAAGCCATAAGGTTGCTCTAATCGCACCAAGTCTAGGAGAAAAAGACTACCTAGTGGTTACTATTTCATGATGACTTACCTATAATATGTGTCATGCTACGCGTGATAGCTGCTCCTGCTGTATCCAATACATTCC
>NW_007498023.1:0-268 GCF_000475195.1 Diaphorina citri
CAAAAAATACAAAACAAAGAAAATCTAAAAGAGGGCAAAAATACAACTAATAGTGACAATAGATACATCAATAGTTCAAGAAAAATCTGAGTAATCTGACAAAAAATAAACTAAACAAGTAGGTACCTAGGTAATTAAAATATTTTTCTCAGATAGTTATCATTATCAATCAGAAAGAGAAAATCTCGATGGTCTACTAATTTTCCTACCACTACGAGTAATTTGTGACCTTGGCACAAAGGGTACCTTTGTGTCTTTTTTAACTACT
>NW_007498024.1:0-268 GCF_000475195.1 Diaphorina citri
TAAAGGAAGCATTTTGGCTTTAGCAGAGGAGAATTAAAAAGTGTTTCAAGTGAAATTAGCGAGGGATGAAAAGGCGAGAGTAAATATTATTAAAAAGAAGGAGGAGTAGAAGAAGAAGAAGAAGAAATAGAAAGTAAAAAAAATATAGCTTTTGATGTGACGTTACGAGAGTAGATCGAAGGAATATATGTAGAATAGAATAGAATAGAATAGAATAGAATATACCTTGTTTATCCTGCTCGAATGAGACTAAAAAGTCCCTTTACCC
>NW_007498025.1:0-268 GCF_000475195.1 Diaphorina citri
TTTAAATTATCGCTCGAGTTGATTAATAAGGAAGTTTTGTACTACGTAGAGTCAAAAGTCGGAGTGTCCGAATGGTAAGGAGTGTGGTCTGTGACAAACTGCTGAGCGGGTGGGATGGGGGTTCGAATCTCACTGTGATCATTTTTTTGTACATAATTTTATCATTTAAAAATATTTTATGGATAGCCATAGTTACTTTATTCATAATTTTATAGTTTATAGTTGAAAAAAAAAAAAATAAATAAATAAATAAAAATATGAAAAATAA
>NW_007498026.1:0-268 GCF_000475195.1 Diaphorina citri
CGGTGCCCCAAAATCATCTCGCGGGGCCCCAAGGGCACCGCGGTGCACACTTTGAGAAACCCTGATTTAGACCATTTTGGATTAGGTACCTTTCTATGTAATTTTCATTTTCATCTACAATTTTGCACCTATTCCATTCTGTAATTCTACATCCCTTCTCATATTTATTTCCTAAACACAAGTCCTAAAAACACAATAATATCTCATGTACATACCTCATAGTATACTAACTTATTCTCATAATAATTTCCTAAACATACGTCTCACT
>NW_007498027.1:0-268 GCF_000475195.1 Diaphorina citri
CAGGTCTACCTGATAGTGAGTGGCTGGCCTTAGATGGGAGTAAGGCTATTACTAAACACTTCACTACTTAGGTTGGTGATTTCCAAGCAATAAAATATGTAGTAAGAATGGCAAACGCTTTGGATGTCTGCACCTGAGGAATTCAATGTTAGAAATAATTCTAGCCGTGACAATTATCACATACTGATCCAGATTTAATGAGAACAATAGTTAATGGGTTGATTAGTTAAAACAATTACAGCTTGATCAATTAGAACAATAATAAAAT
>NW_007498028.1:0-268 GCF_000475195.1 Diaphorina citri
TGTTGTTGTTGTTGTTGTTGTTGTTGTTGTTGTTGTTGTTGTTGTTGTTGTTGTTGTTGTTGTTGTTGTTGTTGCATGGTGGTGGTGGTGGTGGTGTTATTGTTGGTGGTGTTGTTGGTGTTTTTGTTGTTGTTGTTGTTCTTGTTTTTGTTATTGTTGGTGTAATTGTTGTTGGTGAAATATCTTTTTTTACCTAACTAAGCCTTTAGTAGTTTAGTCATTAAAAAAGCGGTCGAATTACTGTTAACTGTAAAAATACAGGAAAATA
>NW_007498029.1:0-268 GCF_000475195.1 Diaphorina citri
TTACCTTAGGGAGTGAGTGAGAGAGAGATAGATAACCCGTATATCCTCTTAATCTATCTTGAGTTCTCTCTCTCTCTCCCTCTCTCTCCTTCCTTTCTATCTATCTCTCTCTTTCTTCCCTTTCTCCCTATATTTCTGTGTCTATTATTTATAGTTTAGAAAAGGGAGAAGGAGGAGGAGGAGAAATACAAAACAAATACCCCATGTACATCTAAAAAAAAAAAAACATTAATTAATAAGAAAAGATTTTCTTCTTCTCCTCCTTCTT
>NW_007498030.1:0-268 GCF_000475195.1 Diaphorina citri
AAAAAAAAAAACAGAGAAAAAACAAAACTCTTTTATTATTATTATTATTTTTATTACTTTTCTTTTTTTAGAATGTCAAGTGGGACTTGGTAGCATATCTACAAGAGTGAAATAAAACGAAAGAAGAAGAAGAAGAAGAAGGGTGAGGATGAGGAGGAGGAGAAGAAAAAGAAGGATAAGAAGAAGAAGGAGGAGGAGAAGATAAAACTGGAAAAAAGGTTGAAGGGGCCTTTTAAAATGGTTTCCTATCCTGTCCTTAGGGGCTAAA
>NW_007498031.1:0-268 GCF_000475195.1 Diaphorina citri
ACAAAAACTGATGCGGAGAGAAGAAGAAGAAGAAGAAGAAGAGGAGGAGGAGGAGGAGGAGGGAACGATATGGGGAGAAAGAGGATGAGGAATAGGAAGAAGGAGGAGAAGGAAAAGAAGACAAAGGAGAGGAAGAAGAAGAGAAAAGAGGAGGATGAGGAGAAAGAGAAGAAGAAGAAGGAGGAAGAAATTCTGACATATCCCTCTCTCGTTTCTCAGTGAATCCTCGCCTTTTCTTCTTCAAAATGTCTTTTCCTTGTTTGTTTTG
>NW_007498032.1:0-268 GCF_000475195.1 Diaphorina citri
TAATTTTAGGGACTTCCTGAAGCTCGTTTCCCTCTATAGGCGTGATAGCGGCTGTACTAAACTATACGAAAATAAGGAAAGTAAAAAGAGAAAACGAACTTCAAAAGACGGGAAATTCCGAAATGAAAATACGACTACTCTTGTAGACCCCGCTGTTGATTTATTAAATTAAAACGCTAATAAATTCTGTTCAACCCAAAATGATTGACAAGTCAATGAGGAATTAATAAGGGGTTCAATAGATCGATGAACTGACTTCTTAAATGGT
>NW_007498033.1:0-268 GCF_000475195.1 Diaphorina citri
ACTGCCGAAAAACCGCGTGAAGATCGTCGGCGGCAACATCACAATCGAGGGACTTCGGCGTGTGGATTTTGGCTACTACGAGTGTGTGGTGAGCAATGAGGTGGCCACCATAGTCCAGGCAGCTCAACTAGTGGTGGAGGGCACACAGCCACATGCCCCGTACAATATCACCGGAGTCGCCACTGAGTTCAGTGTGACCCTGGAGTGGTTGCCGGGATACAGCGGAGGTCCGGACCTGAAGCAGAACTATGTAGTTGCTATTGAAAAA
>NW_007498034.1:0-268 GCF_000475195.1 Diaphorina citri
ATAATTTATAGGTGTCATTAGGATGTAGGGACGGAATCAGTAATAAATAACGTACTGAAATGACCAGGCATCAAATGAAATATGGTTTTCAAGTTTTCATCAGTTGAATCTTCCTATACATATATGAATTATTATTTATCTGCCAATCTGCCATGGATCATAATGATGTTTTTAATGGCTTTCTCTTTCTCAAAAAATAATAAAAACGAAAAGGTAGGTACATAATGTGCCTTGTTTATGATTCTTTTGGATGTCTCCAAAATATGTC
>NW_007498035.1:0-268 GCF_000475195.1 Diaphorina citri
AGCGAGAGAGCAAGAGAGAGAGAGAGGGAGGGAGAGTGTTTGATAGAGTGCAAGGGAGAGAGAGAGAGGGAGGAAGAGAGTTTGACATCAGAGAGCGAAAGAGAGAGAAAGAGAGGGAGGGAGGGAGAGTGTTTGACAGAGAGCGAAAGAGAGAGGGAGGGAGTTTGAAAGAGAGTAACAGAGAGAGAGAGAGAGAGAGTTGGAGAGAGAGAGGGAAGACCATAAACGAAGATGTGTGGCTTAACAATTTATTGATGTCATTTTTTTA
>NW_007498036.1:0-268 GCF_000475195.1 Diaphorina citri
CGGCTTGTGCAGAAGATAGCCAATCAGGATTGTATACAGAATGACCAGGAGACCGATGAAGTTCATGAGGAAACCTTCTCCTGAGCTAGCATAGTCCTTGCTTCTGAAAAAGAAAAGAAAGTTATAGATTAGAACAGAATAGTTTAGAACCAGTTATTAAACGAACTAAACGAGGTTCAAGTAACTTGTCAATTTTGCATTTAAAAATTCTGTTCTCCCCATTCATTAAATAAAAAGTGTTTTCTATCACCACGCCAAGTCTCAAATG
>NW_007498037.1:0-268 GCF_000475195.1 Diaphorina citri
AGGCCAAGTTCCGGCCTCAGCACGCCAGTGTGTACATTACACGAAACATTTCGAGCCATTTTTACTCCTATCATAACTCCGTTAATTGCGCACGTTTTGTTACGAAATTTGGACCATATGTTAAGCTAAACTTGATTATTATGTCTGCGAAATTCCGAAGTTCTAGCTTTAAAGGAAGGGGTAGAAAAGAGGCCTAGAAAATCGCTTATTTTAAGACTGACTGACTCACTCATCAAAATTATGAAGCACTTCCTGATGTCGTAGAAAC
>NW_007498038.1:0-268 GCF_000475195.1 Diaphorina citri
TTCAAAACACGTTTTGGGTCCCTCGTTCTTGCTTTCTTTTAACACTTAACGAAGGAAGACAGGATACGAAAAAGCTAGCCGTTCCGAGAACCTTAGCTGTTCAGGATGAAAGATTCATGAATTCAGGCCCTGAATTTTAGAATGAAAGATGATTCTGATGACTACGAGTGTTAAGTATGCGATGACTATAAGTAGCTAATGTTGTTTTTGTATTGATTTCATCTTTAAGCACAGTTGTGATATTCTGTCGACTAGCTTTAATAGTGTA
>NW_007498039.1:0-268 GCF_000475195.1 Diaphorina citri
AATTTTATTTTTTATTTATTTATTTTTTTTTTCTAGAGGTATGATAGAGGGAATCGTCTTGAAATCGAAGAGATAAGGAAGACGGGATAGGAGAAAGCCAGCCGTTCCGAAAACGAAGTCGCTGTTTCAATGCAAGCAATACAGGGTGGTTCGTGATTTGCGAACCACGCTTATATCTCAGAAACGGCTGGGAATGGAGGAGTTGCAAGTGGGTAAAAATTATAAATAAATGGTCGATTCCTATGTAAAAAGTTGGGAAAAATCCAAA
>NW_007498040.1:0-268 GCF_000475195.1 Diaphorina citri
TTGTATTCCGCTCTGTTCTATTCTGTTATGTCTATTCAATTCCATTCTATTCTATTCAATTCCATTCTATTCGAGTCCGTCCCTATCCTAATTTATGCATGAGCGCATATTTTGTTCACACTCACTCTTCATTAACGTTAATTCCCTTTCTGTTTTACCTCAAAGTTTCGAGCCCGAATTCCAGGAATTTCCCTTCATTTCCTCGAAGTCTGTTGAATATTCTGGTCAAGTGAGATGTCAGTTTTACTTTCTATTTTCCCTTGGGAAT
>NW_007498041.1:0-268 GCF_000475195.1 Diaphorina citri
TTTCTTTCTAGGAGTTTGTGCAATGTGAGATTCTTTCATTTTAATAAGAGAGTGCGGGTGTGTTGAAAAAAAAAAGTTTGGGAACCACTGATCTAAAACCCCACTGTAATGTAGGTACCTACGTGTTATCAATATCAGAGCTATGTCATCCTTATCTTTATAACGTGTCGTGCCCTAGGTACTAAGTATAGGTATCCTGTAGTGTAAAAGTGTCATAAATACAATGAATGATGTTAATAGGTGCCTGTTAATAGCCTGCGTGAGTAAT
>NW_007498042.1:0-268 GCF_000475195.1 Diaphorina citri
CAAAAAAAAAAAAAAAAAAAAAAAAATACATTTAGCTTATGCCCTCCTTAAATAAATTCTTTGATTTTTAAGTAGTAGTCTCATCCTTAACCTTGAATAGGATGAAATAATTACCCAGATTGGTATTTATTAACAGCTTTATTCAACTAATAAAATGTTCAGTGCCTACTTTAATAGCACTTGGGTAAATATTTTAGGGTGTCCACTATCCACTGTCCAATAAATATTTTCGCACATGGGAAGGTCATGCAAAGTAGGTAAATACCCC
>NW_007498043.1:0-268 GCF_000475195.1 Diaphorina citri
TCTCATTCAGCATGGTGATTGGTAGCACATGGTCAATAGTGCCATTACATCTGCCCATACTACTAACAATAGTACAATGGATACCTTCAATACCTATAACTACACAGAGCCTATGTACTAATTATGCTAAAATTGCCAACAATATAATAGTAACCTCCCTATGTACCGATAGGTAGTATGTAAAAAAATAAATATGTAAATAACATGATCTTTCAAAATTTGAAATTTAGCATGCACTACGCTAAATTTTATGAATTGACTAGGACTC
>NW_007498044.1:0-268 GCF_000475195.1 Diaphorina citri
TTTATTAATATTTATTATAGATAAAAAAAAAAAAAAATGAAATTCGTTGAATATCATTATATTATGAAGCCCAGACAGTGTCCGTGTAGGTACCTATGCTCTAATTTTTACAGCCACATAAACAGGAGGTTGTAAATCCGTCTATTATAAGGTACCTACATTCTTGTTTTGTCAGCTCCCGTGGCGTAGTGTCACTGCGCTCGCCTTGCACGCGGGAGACCCGGGTTCGATTCCCGGCGAAGTCAAGAAATTTGTATCATGCAAATGA
>NW_007498045.1:0-268 GCF_000475195.1 Diaphorina citri
TTTACTTTTGTATCCTGTTTTATATTAAGTTAAGTGGGAATCAATACTTTCTATTTTCCCAATGTAAGTTAACACATGATTTTTTACTTTCCTTATCCTATGGGAAGGAAAGTATTTTCTTGTGGAATCTGAACTGAGTTATCCGTAATGTCTTTCACACACCGGAAACATTTGTTTCACCACAGTTGCGAATAGTTGCACAAATGTTGCGCAACAAATATTTTCATGTTGAGCAACATTCAAGATAAAAGCAAGTGCTCACTAAAAA
>NW_007498046.1:0-268 GCF_000475195.1 Diaphorina citri
TTTAACTTTTCAAGCTTGGTGCTTGGTGTTTGCAGTTGGCGTTTTTTATTCGATTTTTTCTGGTTTTTATTACTTTCTATTTTTCCTAGGTACAGAATTTTAGTGTGGGAAACATTTTCTACTCTAGTTCTAAGTATGGATTTGTGTTTCTAAACCACTCTGAAGTTCCCATCTGTTGTTTTAAGTTCCCATCAGTAAAACCTCCCGGATTGGATCATGGCTAACCGTACAGTAAAAGATGCCAAGTCTGTGCGGGGTACAAACCCTC
>NW_007498047.1:0-267 GCF_000475195.1 Diaphorina citri
TATTTTCTTACGAGTACCTACCTACCTATTATACAATAATATCTACCTTTATCTCTCTGTACCTTTAATTTTTTTATTCTTGAACTTTAGGTACATGCCAAATTATTAAAGAAAACGACATTTGTACCCATGTCCAATTAGAAAAAAAATCCAGAAATTAAAGATACTGGATCAGTAAACTATATTATTAATTGAAGACTCGAGATTCGGGACTCTAACTTTATGAATGTCCAAGGACAGGTCCATAAAATCCAATAGTAACATATT
>NW_007498048.1:0-267 GCF_000475195.1 Diaphorina citri
AGGATTTATGGAGGTCGTAGAGTTTTTAGAGGATTTTGTGATAAAAGAAAACTAAATGGGGGTTTGGTTGGTTTGTTTCATAGAGGTTTACCGTCACTCTATGACTGTTAAGGTTTTTTGGTGACGGCGGTTTTACCTTCAAGTTACATTAATGGTTGATTAACCTTATACATTAATGGTTGATTAACCTTATACATTAATGGTTGATTAACCTCACCCAGCCTACGTGGGGTCGGAAAAAGACGTGGTTCCCCAGATGGTCCATTG
>NW_007498049.1:0-267 GCF_000475195.1 Diaphorina citri
GCTGTTAACACCAAGACCTACCGACCTATGACAAGTAAGGGAACCCAATGGTGCATAACCGCGATCTTTACGTTCTTAAACACTGGTGAATCGTAGCTGTTGAAACAAAACCACCTATCAACTAGGAATGGGATATTCGACTCTTTTTGAATATTCGAATACCACGACTCGATTCTTTTCAAATATTCCACTCAAAGAATCGACTCTAAAAGAATCGCGATTCTTTTGTAGTGAGAGAGAGACAGCACACAGGATCACTCTCGCTGC
>NW_007498050.1:0-267 GCF_000475195.1 Diaphorina citri
AAGAAAAAGTTGGAAAACAGGCATGACAAATCAAAAAGAATAAAAATAGTAGGATGGATAGTAGATTGGAAAATGCAAGAATAAAACCTGTAGGTAAATGCAAGAAAATAAAAAAAGACCTGTATATGCAATAAAATTCAAGAAAATATCTGTAAATGCAATTAAAGAGCTGTAAAACACACCTCAAGAAAATGGTTGCAAATACAATTCAGGAAAATAACGGCAAATACCTAAAAATAAATCTGAAATGAAGTAATCGTACATATT
>NW_007498051.1:0-267 GCF_000475195.1 Diaphorina citri
AAAAAAATCATAAATACCTGCCTTGGTAACTTAATGTCCACTTGGTACGTCACTTGGTACGTGAGGTTTATTATTATTTACATACAGAACTAACCTACCTCACACCGTGTGCATTTATGCAAACCTGCACGTATTTCTGCAGATACTTACCCTTACTCAACATCCCACGATGATAGAATACTCCCGGCACGGCGTTTCCGAAAGAATGTGTCAACTTTGCGAGAGAAATACGTGCAATCCTTCCCGTGGTCAGCGAATTCCATATGA
>NW_007498052.1:0-267 GCF_000475195.1 Diaphorina citri
GGGTTTTTATACCTAACATAAAACAAAGTATCAAATTTTTACTTTTTAGGGAACTCGAACCCAATATAGGTCTGAGGTCTCTTTATGAGGTCTCAATATTAGGTCTCTTTATGAGACCAATTGACACGTCGAACCAAAGGGAAAACTGTATTTTAATCTATGGTCCCATTCGGTCGAGAGTTCCAAATGTAGTTATTATTAAATATGTTTATATTAGACATCCTAGGTTATAAAGTTATGAAATAGGTAACTACAAAACTTATTACC
>NW_007498053.1:0-267 GCF_000475195.1 Diaphorina citri
GTCGGGGCAGCAAAGGTGGTGAAATTAGTTGCTGAAAAGCATCAGAGGGTACTTTGTATGAACCTCAGTCAGCGGCAACAGCACGTTATATTTCAACCAACAAACTTGCTGCAACTCTGCCGCGGAAGTGTTCGTAGCATGTTTCTAGAGATGAAATGTCAACGAACACGTTGGGCTGCAGGAACAGTTTCGTGGGAATTCCATAGCGCTGTCGTGGCGCGCAGATGTATTCACGCTTCGCACATGAACATACATCCTGTTACCGGC
>NW_007498054.1:0-267 GCF_000475195.1 Diaphorina citri
AAAAACTTGGGGATGGAAAACTTTTTTCAACAACTTTATTAATGAAATTTGTGTTTTCTTATGTGTACAATGGGGAAGTATGGGAAGGAGGATGAGGGAAGAAGGGACGGGCGAGGGAGTTGGGAGGGAGCGCGCTTTAAAATGCAGGAGGTAATTTTTTGACAAGTTTATTTTATCCGTGGCTGTTGATGTTGACTTTTTTGAGGTGAAAAGAACAAGGGATTAACGAAGAGTTTAGAGTTTGACTTTCGTGGTGGTGGATATGGA
>NW_007498055.1:0-267 GCF_000475195.1 Diaphorina citri
TTTTATTATTATTATTATTTCATCAAAATCAACCCACCTACCAGATGGTCTACCTATGGAAGTCCATCTCACATTTGTTCCAAATATGATATCTCCTGCCCACTTAAACCACATTACACCTTACACCATCAATGACACCTTTAACCTTCATTCAGTTGATAGTAAATCTTGGCTTTACCAAATTTATATATATACCGTAAACTGAGGTGACTTTGCACCACTTTTACTCAAATTTTTGGATACCTTGTTATAACTTTGCAACCAAAT
>NW_007498056.1:0-267 GCF_000475195.1 Diaphorina citri
TATTGGTAAAATATTGCAAACGGGGCCCATTGAAAAGGAAAGATTTATCTAATAACGGGAATATGGGTTTGATGAATAAGCCCCTTACTCTGAAAAATCAGAGAACGGTGCCCTGAAATGAGGCCTAGAAATCACTGAGAAAAATCCGAGAATAGGGCCCTGAAAAAGGAGTTCAAACTGTCGAGATAGTTAGGTGAACAGGACCCCATAATATTGGGGAAAATGAACCTGCTTTATTTCCTAATTCCCTATTAGAAAGAGTCTTGA
>NW_007498057.1:0-267 GCF_000475195.1 Diaphorina citri
AAAGAAAAAAGAAAAAAAAAAAAACATTGGAAATCCAAGATGACGGCGCATTCCCAACCATTGAACATTAAGTGCTCAGTTTCCTACCGTTTTATATTCTCAATGAATAGGTACCTAATTACCTTTACAATAGTGGGGTACCTTTCCCTTCCTGCCAGAAGAGGCCGATTTTTTGGGCTATCTGGAAGAGCATAGAGGCATTCTCGGTGGCCCGATTTTCAAAAGATATTGCACTTGCCTGAGTCCTTGTGAAATTTGAGCAAAGTG
>NW_007498058.1:0-267 GCF_000475195.1 Diaphorina citri
TTATTAGGTTTATTTTTGATATTCATAATAGACAATAACAATAGAATAAAACATTAGTATTTGAAAAATAAGAATTTACAAAATTTCAAGAATAATCAAAGTTACATCATACCCTGACGTATTATTGCTAGTATGTGCCAGGGTATTATATTGTAGTTGATGAAAAATAAATGCCCCTAAAGAAGTAAGTAAAGTAAATGCAGTTTCTTTGTGTTATTATGTCACAACTTTGGTGCTCACTGCAGCATTGTAGGATTTTCCCAATAT
>NW_007498059.1:0-267 GCF_000475195.1 Diaphorina citri
CCCTAATAGCAGCTAAATAACATAATCAACGTTCAACATGGCATTTTCATCTCAGCCGGAAGCCACTCTGACCAACATACTTCAGGAGATGAGGAACTTGAGCACCGGCATTGCTGAGATCAAAACTTCCCAGGACCGTTTGGTGAGCGATAATACAAATATTAAGTCGTCTTTGGACACTATACAAAGTACACTTCCAGAAATGAGATCACAACTGAACACACATTCTGAACAAATCAGTTCGTTTGAAAGGGACAGACGTAGAAA
>NW_007498060.1:0-267 GCF_000475195.1 Diaphorina citri
AATTTAATCAAAGTCTACCTAGCCTGTCTAGTGAGCTTGCTGGGTAGCGCGCCTGTCCTGTAAGAAATACAAATGTTAGAGCGCCTGCCTTGTAACAAAATAAATGCTATCAAGCTAAAGTTTAAGACGAGAATTCAGCTCTAAGTACATTGTGCTTGTGATGGATTGATTAAAGAAATAAAAATATGCACAAACCTATCTGTAAACGCTAGGTTGCGGGTTCGATTCCCGCTCGGGGCGAACTTTATCCTAAACAGACAAGGTTCG
>NW_007498061.1:0-267 GCF_000475195.1 Diaphorina citri
AGAGAGAGAGAGAGAGAGAGAGAGAGAGAGAGAAATTAAAGGGAATAAGGAATTTTCAACTGTGTTAATCATACGTAACTGCTTGTATCATACGCAAATATCATTCAACAATTAATACACCTAGATAAATTTTATGACTTGCTTTGGACTCGAACCACCAACCTCCAGATCCAATGTCCAACGCGTCAACCACTTGGTTGAGAAGGAAAGGGAGAAGCAGAGAAAAAGTGAATGGAGACACCCCTCCAGAGAATGGGGGGGGGGGGC
>NW_007498062.1:0-267 GCF_000475195.1 Diaphorina citri
CATAATACGGGATGGGCATGCTACGACACAGACCACATGCGTCTAATGTAGCAGTTGTTTCATTGCTACGAAATAAAAGCGGCAGTGAAACAATTTTTTTCCTTTCTTTTTTTTATGTCTCTACCGGGAATCAAACCCCAGCCCCATAATACGAGTACAACGTTCTATTTCTGAACAACAAGGGGGGTAAACTAGTTGAAGAAACTATTTTTACTGAAACCAACTTGTAATGAAAACTTACGTCTTACTGTGGCAAAACTTTGAATG
>NW_007498063.1:0-267 GCF_000475195.1 Diaphorina citri
TATTTACAAATGGTAACATAATGTATAGGTACAAAATAAAGTTTGATCAAGGGTGGGGTTAATGCCTATGGCATTCTCATCTTTCTTTTAGCACTCCTCGCCGCCAAGTCAAAATTTGACAGTTAATGAATTGTGTCTAATAGGAAAAATACGTGGAACTTACTTGTGACCTATGACCAAAGACAGTCTTTCGAAAAAGGTTCAAAGATTGCTTGGAAGTTTTGAACCTTTTTTCGGATTGGGATGGTTTTGAAGCACGCTTCAGAG
>NW_007498064.1:0-267 GCF_000475195.1 Diaphorina citri
CTATATTCAAAACCAAAGAAGAAACGAGAAACTAACTGAGAGGAAAAGAAAAAGCAAAGAAACGAATGGGGCGAAAAGCAAAAAAGAAAAATTTGTCAAGAAAGAAAGAAAGGAGGCATTTTTTCTTTTATGTAAATAAAATAAATAACAGCACTCCACATTTAACCCGCCGACTTTGTGTGGGAAATATGTAAATAAATAAAATGTGGCGGCATTTTGACAGCAAAAATAGGAAAATACAATACCCCAATAATACGATATAGGGAG
>NW_007498065.1:0-267 GCF_000475195.1 Diaphorina citri
GGACCCTCCTGCTATTTTAGATACACTTGAACATTTTGAGTTAGAATGTTACCGCATTGCGGTAATCTTTTGGGTTGGGTGTCCGCTATTCACCGACACCGGATTGTTCAACATTTTCACATTTTTTTCATTTCCATTTGTGTGTTTAGAACTCAGTAGTAATGGTACACATCAACCGAGTTATAGGTGCTCATTATGATGGTGGCTAGATTATGTTCAATGCTCCTCGTTGTGTAGATGCGCTACCCTGCAAGCTAACTAGACTAG
>NW_007498066.1:0-267 GCF_000475195.1 Diaphorina citri
CCCGGGCGGGAATCGAACCCGCGGCCTAGCGCTTACAAGGCAGACGCACTACCAACTAAGCTAACTAGGCTGGCCACCTTCTTTTTAGCCACTTCAAGTTACATCTGTAGCGGCGCTGGCCAGATAATTTTTTGTGTCTGTCTGGTTCAAAATAAATTTGAGAGCAACAGATTATCGTTTGTAAAATCCATTCATTTTTTAAATACCTACTCTTCTTATTTTCCCCTCATAGTCAACCGACCGCAGTTTGGATGTCGCTTTCACCCG
>NW_007498067.1:0-267 GCF_000475195.1 Diaphorina citri
GGAGTTTATCTGCAAAATCAGCGTCTATTTAGACTGAACCCAAGCAATAAAGATGAAGAGATAGTCCTATTTGTGTACATAATTGAAATGGTGTAACCTATAATTATCTGCCTGCGACTTGCAAACGATGTATCGGGCTGATAAACGTAATGTGCATATTATGTTACAAGAGAGGAACATGAGTGTTATGTTTCGGTGCCAAAGTAAAATTAATCAATTTAATCTCATCAGGGTCTTCCAGTGCTGTTGGCATATTTGGTTTTGATT
>NW_007498068.1:0-267 GCF_000475195.1 Diaphorina citri
TGCAAGATTTGCCTACGAGTTTGTATTTGTCTCTATTCATCAGATGTTGAACAGCAAAGTCCATGTGACACCAGCTAAACTAGAATTGTATAAGAATATTAGCGATATCATAGGAAGTGTTACAGGAGACCCTAGTGTTAGAGTACATGCATGTTCAGCTCAAGCTTCCTGTGTAAGAGGACAAGGTAGACATCCACTAACTATCAGATTATGTACCATGCTCTTCAAAGATTCCTTTGTTCAGAACTATGGTGGAGGTTTGTACAA
>NW_007498069.1:0-267 GCF_000475195.1 Diaphorina citri
ATGTAATGTAATGTAAAATAGGTATCAATCTTCAAGTCCTTCATATTCAAGCCTTTTAGGGTAATAACTTAATAAGGACTGAGAACATTGGGATTATTAATTTAATAATAAACAAATTCAAATAACTTTAGGGTTAGTGAAACTTTCAAAAGCCTACTTAGTTCAAAATTATTTAAATTAGAAAATGTGCTATGAAAGTCCTTAACAACCTGATAAACCAAAACACTTACCAGATGTTTAATTTTTGACATTTCTTGTAATTGATAT
>NW_007498070.1:0-267 GCF_000475195.1 Diaphorina citri
AATCTGCATCAAACAAAATTAAGAAAAGTCCGGGCTACCAGGGTAGCTCGAACCATGATAATTTGAATTGTAGGTATTTTCATTTCTTTCAGAATGCTCAAGGGAAAAGTTTTGTTCCATATTAAAATCTTCGAATTCAGATGAGTTAGGAATTCCACTAAATGCAATAGTAGGATGAGTTAGATTCATCCACTGTTGATGTTCGTGATTAGCTTTGTGCTGTTTATTTTCTTCTAAACCTTTGTACATCATTTGGGCAATCTGGTT
>NW_007498071.1:0-267 GCF_000475195.1 Diaphorina citri
CCACTTGGTTTCATCTTTTCAGTGACGTGTGGTGAGACTTTCCAAAGGGGAACTTGTTCTAATCTGTTCTTTTTGATTTTGGATCACACAGCCTGTTAGAAAACCAAAGACAAATTAAAACAAAACAAAATAAAGAAACAAATACATACTCTGAACCAGTGGAGTAGGTACCTACCGTAAAACTTTCATGATAAGTCATAACAACTATATCTGCAAAGGTCTTAGCGTCCCAAAAGCGAACAGAGAAGGAAGACAGGATAGGAGAAA
>NW_007498072.1:0-267 GCF_000475195.1 Diaphorina citri
TTTGCATGATTTGGTCTCCTAAACAAAATGAGTCGAACAACACCTCAACATTCTCTAACAAGCTTCATAACAAAACATAACGCCCTCATAATTTCCCATTAAAAAATCCCACATGCTTTTTTTCCGGGGGAAGAATTTTTTTCTGCCGCATTAAAAATGTAATTACATGTTTTTCCTAGCACAACTTAGCTCCTTCCCTACATATTTTCCCTCATATTAAAAGCAATTAGTGGTAATTACCTCCTCGGCACCATCTGATGTTTGAAA
>NW_007498073.1:0-267 GCF_000475195.1 Diaphorina citri
TCTCTCTCTCTCTCTCTCTCTCTCTCTCTCTCTCTCTCTCTCTCTCTCTCTCTCTCTCTCACTAAACCGTCGGAAACGAATTTCAAACTATTGTAATTTAATTTATGCTGCTGAGAAATTGAGTGGGAAACACAAAACTTTCAGTGTACAGCGTGTCCGAAAATAAACGATACATTCAAAAATCTTGAAAACTAATGAAGATGGAAATGAAGATCTCTGTTTGTCCTAACTTTTTAGGGGACGTTTAATAAACGACATTTTTAGGGG
>NW_007498074.1:0-267 GCF_000475195.1 Diaphorina citri
TTTTGACCTCAGATTTGGATTTTTCCCAACTTTTTACATTGGAATCGAACATTTATTTATAATTTTTATCCATTTGCAACTGCTCCATTATGTCTGATAGTCTAGTAGCTTCGAGGCTTCGACGAATCGACAGTCCCACTTCTATGGCCTAGTGGTTATAAGCACTGACTCTCGGACCGAAAGTGCTGGGTTCCAATCCCGGCCGGGGCGGAAATTTTCTAACCAAAATTTTCCGTTCTCGGATAAGCATGGATGTAAAAGAATGTG
>NW_007498075.1:0-267 GCF_000475195.1 Diaphorina citri
AGCCCATCTTTGATAAAACCCTCCAATTGACCCATGAAAACGAAAATAGACCGGGAGCTAACGTACAAAAACATACCTCCTAAACTACACAATTTTTGACCCACATATGAGACAGGAGACACTTTACGCTGTTAATTTTTCGACACCGTTTTCAGCAGTTCCGCTTTTTCCCACATGCCGCGCTGCACACAGGTACCTCGGTCGAGGGGAAAAAGAGGGGAGGAAGTAGTGCGGGTGGGGGAAAAACTAATAATGTTTATTATTTTA
>NW_007498076.1:0-267 GCF_000475195.1 Diaphorina citri
AAAAACTTGAAGTCCGCCCTACAGTAAAGGAGCAAAGATGACCCCCAACCCCTAAAAATACGACCCTCATTTGTTGTATTTTATTTAACAATTAACCGAGAACCGAAAATTAGAGAGTGGGGGTAAAAATATCGTAGTGGGGATAATCAGCTGACTAAAAAAAATCAGCTGTTCGCATTAACCGAGAAAAAAAAAATGGCGACTCTATCGTTAACCGAAGTCCAGAGCTCGGTTTAGTATGGCAAGAGGGGAAGCGTAAACCTAAAA
>NW_007498077.1:0-267 GCF_000475195.1 Diaphorina citri
AACGCCATGTGAACGATGCGTGTAACTCTTCCACGAAAATCTCATTGAAAAAGTCAGAGGACGTCCCGAGAAAAAAAAAGTTTCGCTTTCGCGACAATGAAAATAACAAGCTGTATTCTTCATCCTGTCATGCTTATATTGTGTCTCTCTTCTCAGAGTATTTCAGTCTCTCTCAGAGAGTAGGGTGTGTAGGTACCAAATACGAATACCCTACTTGAATATGTACTTCAATACTGTTATTGTACTGAATCTTAATGGAAAATTCAC
>NW_007498078.1:0-267 GCF_000475195.1 Diaphorina citri
AACGAAGTTATACCCACCGCTCATGTTCAGAACATCTGACAGACCGCGGTCTGCCACACAGTCGGAACGTCTGTGACGGAAAAAGCGTCAGACCATCTGAGCTGAGAGACCTGGGTCGGAAGTTTTCCCGGTCATACAAGTTCCAACTAGACCGCGGTCTGTCAGTCAGTTAGTGTTAGTTTGTAAAACAGCAATATAGACGGAACAAAGTAAATCATTATTTGAAACAAGATTATAAACAGGCCTGATTGTTATTCCCGGGACTAC
>NW_007498079.1:0-267 GCF_000475195.1 Diaphorina citri
TTGGACTCGAAAGTTTATCAACATTGTGAAAAAGGTTCTGAATTTCATACTTTCACATTATCATCACAGGTGAAAACCTTTTCACCGATGTTTCTCTTCCATTTTCTCTGTTGCCGACAAGCGGTAAATGATCTTTTTTATGACCTAGAACCTAGATAAAACCACCTACGTGATATTATAGTCAGTACATAATTTATTACTTATTGCACGCTATGTAGGGAAATGTAGGGAATTAGCAATAATTCCCCTTCGTTCCGGGATAATGGA
>NW_007498080.1:0-267 GCF_000475195.1 Diaphorina citri
CTAAAGAGTTGAGAATGCGAGATAGGTGTATGAGTAGGTGTCTGTAGCTCAGATTTCCACTTAGCTTCATGAAAAGGTAGGATAATGGCTGGATTTTCAGACCAGAGTTCAATAGATAGATTAGATCATTATTATTTTATTTTTCATAGAAGCTGCTAAGGTGATCGCACCGAATATGATCCTAAGTAATAATTTCAGATAGGCATCTAAAAAGTAACAGCATCTCACATCTAGAGCTCTAAAATCTGATTGAAAATCGGAAGAAAA
>NW_007498082.1:0-267 GCF_000475195.1 Diaphorina citri
TGAGGCCATAACCCTAACCTTGGAGTCAAATCTCATCTCTAAATACTGGAACAACAAATAAACAGATGGAACAAAATAAATGTATTGGTTTGGACAAATGATTATGAAATAAAGTTATTAGTGCTGACAAAATAGCGACAGAATTTATCACATCAATCTTTTATTTTAGACATATGTACAATGTACATAAATATATTTTAGCATTACCTACAGTTTTGGATCCAATAGTTCCTATTCAAATTTATTCGGTTTGAACAAATTTTATTT
>NW_007498083.1:0-267 GCF_000475195.1 Diaphorina citri
AAATTCATAAAGGTAGGTATTAAATTATCAAATTTAGAAACGATCCACTTTTTCCTACTTTGTAATAGTATTTAAATACTATCAAAAAGGTTGAGCGAAAAATTCTATTAAACTGATTGCAAATTTTGCCGACTTTGGATGCGTTTTAGGTCCGTCGGCCCACCTTGAACGTTACTGATTGCCTTTCCGTCGATCTCTATTACGTACCTATACTTTACGTACGTGTCGGGCCCGAGAATGATAGCTCAATTTTGTGCATCAATGATC
>NW_007498084.1:0-267 GCF_000475195.1 Diaphorina citri
TAAAGTACTAAAGTATAGTACTTCTCTCTTACCAGGATACAAAAAATGCAAGTAATTGAGCATACGTTGTAACTGCAATATGAGCAAAAAATAGTTATACATCGGCCTACCTAAATAAGAGCCTTATTTTTATAATGAACATAATGGTACATTTTGACTGACTTATGGGGCTCGACGAAAAACATGCCCGAAATACGAATAAATCGATCAATTTAGATTTTACTAGGCCATGGGACTAAGTCAATCAAATTTAGGTAGGTAGGTAAT
>NW_007498085.1:0-267 GCF_000475195.1 Diaphorina citri
ACCAAATTTTCATACGCCAAAGAAAGTAGTTCGCTTTCCAGTTTTCGTGACATTTTAACTTGTTTTGCAGTGTCGAAGGGTAGAAAGGGGATATACAGTCGCGTATTCGCGAATCTTCGATGAGATGATCGGCATCAGAATTTCGCAACATTACAATAGCGCTGCCCTCTCAGCTATCTTAGGTTTCCCTTTTTTCCTGGGGGTACCTACCTAATATGTATAACCTTGATGGTATAGTAGTCAGCATGATGGACCTCAAACCGAGAG
>NW_007498086.1:0-267 GCF_000475195.1 Diaphorina citri
ATGCACTTTTTGGGTACTTTTACATCGGAATAGGACTCTATCTCGAAAAAAATTTTCATTTGGTTGTGCCCCATTATATCATAGCAATAGGCTGAATAGGCATGTACCTTGTACCTATTATTATATTTTAACAAGAAGAACAAGGTTGATATTACGTATGTACAGTAATTGGTACTTACTAACTTATGTATTTCATTGGTATTGGTACCTAAGTAGGCTTGCCAAACGTCCCGATTGGTACCTAAGTAGGCTTGCCAAACGGCCAAA
>NW_007498087.1:0-267 GCF_000475195.1 Diaphorina citri
TAACCTCATTTTATATGACCAGGGTTCCTAGGGATTTTCCGAAACCGACTCGAGTTTCGCCTCTGTCGTAGGCTTTTTCACGATTACTGAACTTGATTTCTTGTTGTTTGCGTGGGTGTTGGACACTGTGTACTAATTACCAATAAGTTACAGTTCGCTCTATCAAACTTCTTTAAAAAATCTCCACTTTTTTTTCTTCTTCACAGATGATGCACACAAGTTCGTCCGTATTTTCTCCTCCATGGAGCGACTACCTCAGCTGCTTAG
>NW_007498088.1:0-267 GCF_000475195.1 Diaphorina citri
AAGTAAAAGAAGCTCACCAAAATTATACACCGTAGGTACCTACAAAACATCCTTAGTAGTTAAAAAAAAAAGAAACCCTTTTTAAATAAAATCTAATAGGTATCTACCTCCTTGATTAAAAAAAATGTAGGGATTTAATTGAAATGACAATGACAGTAAGTAGAAGGTCGAAAAAAAATCCGAACAAATAGATTAAAATAAGAGGAAGGAAGGCTGAAAGAGAAACGGATGAAGGAAGGAAGGGAGAGATACGTAATAATATGAAGT
>NW_007498089.1:0-267 GCF_000475195.1 Diaphorina citri
GTCGGGATTTAGAAGTTTCTACCATATGCGCGATCATTTGATTGTACGGTTGTATCCATGGCCCAAATTTTCTACAAACCAACTGAATCGGCTCTTACTTTTGTGGAGCAGAGGCATTAGCTTCGGCTTTTCTGTATATTAATTTGATAATTGATGATTAACTTTATTTACAAACCTTGTACGGTTGGTAAAGCAAGATGGTAACGCAAAGGTACGGAGGACCGCTGCTGTTGAAGCTGGGTGGTATGTCAACACTGGCCAAGCGTA
>NW_007498090.1:0-267 GCF_000475195.1 Diaphorina citri
GACAGCTATCACACGTCGTCCGAGCTCATCTCAGCCCTGTTCATAAACACACCCTGAGGCCGTGGTTATGAACAGGGCTGAGATAGGCCATTCTGAGATGTTCTTGGCAAGTGGAAAATGATGTGGTAACTTAACACAGAGCCTTCATGAGCGTGTAAAGTTCCCATGGAGCCATAGGTGATTGAGAAGGCAACCACAAAGTTGAATGAATATGGATTTCCACCACGTTGAGACAATATAGTGCAAATAACATTGTATACTCATTGC
>NW_007498091.1:0-267 GCF_000475195.1 Diaphorina citri
AAAATCAGATATTCTTATTTGGGCTATAGATAAGATTTCTACAAAAGTTCATGCCATCCTAGGACTAAAAAACAAAAATCGATCTGGAAACAAAATCGGACAAGATAGCCAAGTGAATTTTACTGACGGCTATAAGATCACAAAAGAAACGTTAGAAAAACACGGAGAACGGAATTTTTCCGATAGGTAGTCTGGGATGATATATCCCACTTTTAAAAAAATAATGATTCTGTGAGACGTATTGGCCCTTTGGGGGTGAAAGGGTTA
>NW_007498092.1:0-267 GCF_000475195.1 Diaphorina citri
TGTTCGCGGATTTGGCAATTATGTTCGCGGATTCGCGTCCCGAATCGACATTTTGGATATTTGGCAAGCCTACGTATAAGCTTAACCCGACTTTTAGGGCTGTTTGCCCCTACACTAAGTAAGCCTCAGAATGGATTTTCATTTACTTTTCCGACACGAAATATTAACTATCAATGGAAAGCAGAAAAAGAGCGATTCGCTCGAGCAGACAGAGAATTCGAAATTGAGCATTCCTATTTCTACGAAATGCGTCAGAATTTCAGAAGC
>NW_007498093.1:0-267 GCF_000475195.1 Diaphorina citri
AATCTGCATCAAACAAAATTAAGAAAAGTCCGGGCTACCAGGGTAGCTCGAACCATGATAATTTGAATTGTAGGTATTCTCATTTCTTTCAGAATGCTCAAGGGAAAAGTTTTGTTCTTCCATATTGAAATCTTCGAATTCAGCTGAGTTCGGAATTCCACTAAATGCAATAGTAGGATGAGTTAGATTCAACCACTGTTGATGTTCGTGATTAGCTTTGTGCTGTTTATTTTCTTCTAAACCTTTGTACATCATTTGGGCAATCTG
>NW_007498094.1:0-267 GCF_000475195.1 Diaphorina citri
ATATTGTAGGTGTATTAAACATGCAAGTAAGTAGCTCATGCCACGCGATCCAAGAATGACAACATTTCATACGAGAATTTAACGGAAGACATGATGAGTTTAGGAGAAGGAAACTTAGGTACAATTCCACTTCTAAAGTGTCAAAAAGATCATTTTAAAATTATGTTAACCAAAATCACGTCAGCAATCTCGAAAGATGTGAATTAAAGTAAAACATTAAGTATGATATTAAAGTAAAAATATTTGAAGAAAAGTTTTTCTTGGATA
>NW_007498095.1:0-267 GCF_000475195.1 Diaphorina citri
TATTCTTGCTCTAAAGGTGCATTGGCCGAAGTCGATCGATGTTTATTATTCGCTGTTGATAGATCGTAGCGTAGAAGCTGATTTAAGGGTCTGCCTTGTAAGCGCTAAGTTGCGGGTTCGATTCCCGCCCAGCCAAATTTTATCCTAAACGGATAAGGTTCGTTTTCGGAACAGCTGGGTTTCTCATATCCTTCTCTCTTCGCTTTCGGGACGAAGTTTATTACCGTATTCCTTGAGCCCCATCAGAATTCCTGTGAGGAGACCTCC
>NW_007498096.1:0-267 GCF_000475195.1 Diaphorina citri
AAGGAAAAAAAAAAAAAAAAAAAAAACCGTCTTCTTCCTTGTTTTGAGAAATAGGAGGCGGAGGAGGAGAAAAACCAATTTCGTATTCTGAAACCAAATTCAGATGAAGCTATGGTTCTCGTTTTTGAAGTTACAAAACTTACAATGGCTTTGAGGAGAAAGACAAAAGAAGTCACAGAAAAACTCGGCGATCGTGAATTGATGAAAATAAAAGGTACTCTCCTGGTTGATACTGTTGATAAACTGCAAAACTCTCTTCACCTACCC
>NW_007498097.1:0-267 GCF_000475195.1 Diaphorina citri
ATAGCTTGTTAACTTCAGCTTCATTGGTGAGGTACATTTTTATAATATCATTATTTTTTCCTGCAAACACAAGTTTATCATCTCCTACAATATCCCCCACAGCGCAAAGATATTTGTCCATAGGGATGGAGCTATCAAAAGGTAGAGAGAAACCACACTTTTTAGATAGGTAAAGGTTATCCACTTTAGGGGAGCTAGGAGGGGCGTTCATTTTACCATAACTAGTTTTGGGTACATAAGAAACACGATAGGAGGAGGAGGAGGAGG
>NW_007498098.1:0-267 GCF_000475195.1 Diaphorina citri
ATGAACAAGATCTCAGATTCCCTGATAACAGCTAGGCGTTCCAAGAACAAGAACCCTTCCCAAAAGAATTTCAAATTTCGGTGTTTTCAAAATTTTAAATTTTTGTTATCAAATCAAAAATCAAGTGGTTTTTTGTTTATCTTTTTAGTTTGCGCGCTGTCCGCTATAGTGGCAGCACGCGACGGGGGAAATCCCAAGGAGGTTGAAATCTAGTGGATTATCAAGATTAGTGAGAAGGTGAGAATGAAGCCATTTTTTTTTCGGACT